>NW_006788828.1:657342-683587 GCF_000442215.2 Lipotes vexillifer | reverse complement strand
TATATATATATATATATATATACATATATATGTATATATATATGTATATATATATATATATATATAATGTCAATCTTGGAGCTACGCCTCTGGCATTCCTTTTACCCACCTGGCATGTCTGGTCTTCTCAACTTCTTATCACAGAGAATTCATTGCTTCCTTGCTGGTCTTTTAGAACTCTTCTCTTGGGTCTGCTGGATGAGATTGCAATCTTTATTGGATCCTGGGGCTTTACGTAAGAAGGTCCATCCTTCAGGCTTGTCCTGAGTTGCTGAGAGATGCCTGGAGATTTAAAAGTGCACATTTGACTGTATGAATTAAAACTGGTGTGATCAGGGTTAAGAAAAAGGAAAAGAACCAACAAGCAAAGGGAGTGGGCAAGGGCACAAATAATCCTCAAAAGGGGAGGAAGAGGTTATGGTGCAGCTGGGATTCTGACTCTCATTAGATTAGGAAGTCAGTGTGGACTGGAGGAAGGCTCCTCTCTGACCTTTCTCTTAAGGTTGTTGTGACATGTTCAGCTTCCTCAGCTCTACCAGCATATGGGCCCTGAAGATTTCTCCACCTTATTCTAGTGCCCCTTCAGTGCTCATGGAGAGCTTAGATTTGTTAACCTGTTTACATAAATTTTCCCCTCCCTAAAATCTTTGAGGATTTAGGTCTTCAAAATATTTTTTCTTTACAAAAGTGTAAAAATTATAAAGTAAAATGTGTTTCCCTTCTATACTTCTTTACACTCACAATCTTTGCTCCACAGTCAGCAGTGTATTTTTACCCTTTTTTAAAAAAGTTGAAATATAGTTGATTTACAATGTTGTGTTAATTTCTGCTGTACAGCAAGGTGATTCAGTTATACATATGTACACATTCTTTTTTATATTCTTTTCCATTATGATTTACCACAGGACATTGAATACAGTTCTCTGTGCTATACAGTAGGACCTTGCTCTTTATCCATTCTTTATGTATTAGTTTGCATCTGCTAACCCCAAACTCCTACTCCAAGTCTATTTACACTTCACGCAACAAATTTCTGAGTCGCTGCTCCGTGCGCGACACTGTTTAAGGCACTGTGGGTAGAGTGGTGAAGAAAGGAGAGGAGGTCTAGACTCTCCTGGAGCTTATATTCTAGGTGGGGAGACAGACCCTAAACAAAGAAATGCGCATGGCTTCAGGAAAGGGCTCTGGATCTCACTGACTGGGGTAGGAAGCCACTGTAGGGCTTAGCTTAGTGCAGAGGGGTAAAGTGGCTTTTTTAAAGAGTGAACTCTAAGACTTCCCTGGAGGTTCAGTGGTTAAGACTCTGTGCTTCCACTGTAGGGGGCACGGGTTCAATCCCCGGTTGGGTCCTGCATGCCGTGTGGCGTTGATCTCTGGTGACCTCGGCCTGCAGAGGCTTGAAGCAGGGTTTCAGTTCCCGGTCAGTGATTGAGGTCGCGTCTCGGGGATGAGAGCACCAAATCCTAGCTGCTAGATCAGTGGTCAGTGACAAGGCCCTGGCCCTATGGCTTTGTAGAAAAAGAGTTCCCACAAAGACAGAAAGTAGTGAAACAAGTATTTATTAGGAGAAAAAAAAGTACAGTATGTGTGGATAGACACACGGGTGGGCTCATAGAGAGAGTCATACCCTCGTGGCAGTTTGAATCACTTTTATGGGGCATTTTTTCCAGGTTTCCTTGGGCCAATCATTTTGATTTACCTGGTTTAAAGTCTGTAGTTGGTGTATCTCAGGATTTTTCCATGTGTGTGCATGCACTTCTTAGTCAAGATGGATTCTACTGAAGAGGCCTATGGGTAATGAGCATTAGTTGGCATCAGTTAGCATCACTCTCCTTTTGACCTCCAAGGAGCCTTTCTGTGCATGTGTATTCGGGGATGTCTTCTGCCTTCGAGAATGAGGAATATGTGGTCTCTTCTATCTGGGCAGGACCCAGCCTCCTCTCTCAATTGTCCTGCTATTCCCATCTCGGAGTATCGGTCCACAGGGAACGAACTCAAACCATTTGCCCTGAGGGCCCATCTATCTCTTGCCTCAGCATGGCCAAAAAACAAACAAACAAACAAAAATAAAAAAGTGAACTCCGGCTGCTGCATGGAGAATGGTTAGTAGGAGCGAGAGACTAGTTAGGAGGCTACTGGAAAAGCCCCAAGGAGAGATGATGGTGACTTGGATTAAGGTGACTAACCAGAGAGGTGATGAGCAATAGTCTTATGAGAGGATGTCTTTTGAAAGAAGAACTGTCAGGATTTGATGCTATTTGGACAAAGGGTGTGAAATAAAGAGTAGCGAAGGATGGAACTAAAGTTTTAGGCTTGAGGAACTAGGTAAGTAGAGTTTAACTGAAATGGGGTTGAAAGCCTAAGGTTCAGGTTAGGTGTAGGTGAATGAAGAGCTTTTGGATCCTCTCACATCTCCAAATGGAGATGGCCAGGTGGCAAAAGCATTCAAGAGAGACAGAAAGCTGGAATATTTGGGACTTGCCACACAAAAGCTCCAGCTGCAAGGGCATGCCAAGGGAGTGCACAAGTGTGCATGGAGACAGAGCAGAATCTGATTCATAACTGAAATGGAATGGAATAACTAAAAATTAAATAGTCCAGTTTATTTTGCTTAATATTATACATGCTCAAACGCTGTTACAAAGGCTGAAATTATATCTAATGGAATCTCTATTATTCTGCCTCATGTTGTTAGCCAAATTTTTTATAAGCATGTATTGGCTCAAAAAGGATGACACCAAGGTTTTTGGCCTGAGAAACTGGAAGACTGTGGTTGTAATTTACTGATTTGGGGAAGAGTGGGAACAGACTTGTGTGGGGTGTGGGCTGGGCAGGAAATCAAAAGATAATCAAGTGGAGATGTTGAACAGGCTGTTAGACATAAGAGAAGGAATTCAGGGGAGAGGTCTGGTCGGAGATTAGATTTGGTGTTATCAGTCTCTAGACAGTGTTTAAAGCTAGGGCACAGTTTAATATTAACAACACGGATTTCATCTCCATAGGGTGTTAGTGTAGCTAGAGATATATAATCAAGAATTGATCATCAAGGAATGGGCCGGGGGCTCTCCAATTCCTACACATGGAAAAACTGTGGAGGAATTGGAAGGGAGACCACGTGGTAAGCAAGGAAAAAGCAGAAGTGTTGTCTAATATGCCACATTATTTTAAACATTACAGGTACTTAAAATATCAAACAGTCAGAGACTCTTATGAAATTTAATGCAAGCATAGAATACCTTAGGTGTTAATTACATGGCCTCTGTATTTAATTCTAAATCTCCCCAGGATTATACATACTTGCCTGCTTAGAAAATAATTATGTTATCCAAAGGATCGGGGGGTTGCTTTCCCAAAGGAATATTTTGAAATTATGTTTCTAGCTGTACATTCCCAGCTAATCAGTGTGGCACATTGACCAGAGATTTTGGCTGGGTGTGATATGTGAAGCAGCAGACAGCAGGGCATGGCTTCTCAACTCCTGACTGCCATGCTGTGAGATGCTCTTTAAGTCTCACTGTCATGAATTTGAAGGGTAGAGAGTGGGGTGGTCACATAAGTCAACTCCCAGGGGATGAGGTTGGAGTCTTTAAGCAACCACAGGGGAGCCACATCCCTTGACTGGACTTTGCATTTCTTTATTTTTTGACGTTGTGTCAAGACCTTTCTCTGGAATTCTGAACCTGGGGTTGGAGGAGTTGTCCAAAGGGTCTTCTACAGATAGAACCCAGGCATCTGCGAACTTGGATGTGAAAAATATTACAACTTTATTTTCATTAACTTTTCATTGAAATTCAGCAATTCCTTCACTTATGAGTGTAGGCAACAAACCATATTAATATTAGCAGTATCTGGACTTTGTCACCAATAGAAAGAATAGATGTTATTATATCATCTTACAGTTGTTTCAGATATCTCAACAGTACCTCAAAATTGCAGTAGTTATTAAACCTGACACTGTATTTTTTTTATTGTGTTGGTAAAGAAGCATATACATATATAAAACTGTATTTCAAGATAATTGTTTCCCTTTGTAATCTTTTGCTTTATACTTACATGTTTTTTATCTTATTGTGAGAAGGGACTTAGTTAGATTGCCAAACGGGACAATGGTGCACAAAGATGGAGAGCCTCTGCTGTCTCTCAACTTATGTCTTGAATTCTTGCCATGTACTTCCCACTTCTTGGCACCATACCACTCCTAAAGACACTATAATGATATTCTACTGGGGGGTGGGACATCTTGAGGCTTTGGTCAATGACATTATCATTACTTATGGTGTCTTTTCTCATCTGAAGTTTGAAATTTTAGGCAGTGAAGTCTGCTATTGTTACATTTTTCTTCACGGCTTCTGGTTTTGAGTATTCCTTGAAAAGATATTACCCACTCTAAAGTTATAAAAGTACTGTACTCTCCAATGTTTTCTTCCAGCATTTTAATAGGGCTTTTATTTTGTCTTTCATCTAGGACTTTAACCTAATTGGAAATTCTTTTTATGTCTTCTGTGATGTAAGAATCTAACTTTTTAATTTGTTCTCCTAAAATGGTAGCCAAATATTCCAGCACCATTTATTGAATAGTCAACCTTTTCTTCATTTATCATATATTTTTAGCAGCTTTATTGAGAGACACAAGGTGTTAGGTTGTAAAAAGTTTTTTTATTACTCATATCCAATCCCAGGCCCAATTGTTCATTGCCCTCTCTGGAGAGCAATCAGTGTCATTAGTTTCTTTTGTATCCTTACGGAGATATTTACTTATGTGTATATTTATTATTTTATATCAATTACACCTCAGTAAAAGTACTAAAAATATGATAAATGAGGAAAAGATCGACTCTTCAAAAACAGAAATATTTATGCATATATAAGCAAATACATGTACACACACACAAAAATATATAATATGCATTGTTTTTCCTTATCAGTATATTTTGGACATTATTCCATATCTGTATTTAAAAATATTCTTCATTCTCTTTTACTTCAACTTAGAATTTTATTGTATTGTTATGCTCAACAAATATGTATTGAAAGCATACTATGTGTGAAGTACTTTTCTTTCTTTAAAATAAATTTATTTATTTTATTTATTTATTTTTGGCTGTGTTGGGTCTTCATTGCTGCGCACCAGCTTTCTCTAGTTGCGGCGAGTGGGATCTACTCTTTGTTGCAGTGCGCGGGTTTCTCATTGCGGTGGCTTCTCTTGTTGCAGAGCACGGGCTCTGGGCACGTGGGCTTCAGTAGTTGTGGCACGTAGGCTCAGTAGTTGTGGCTCACGGGCTCCAGAGCACAGGCTCAGCAGTTGTGGCACACAGGCTCAGTTGCTCCGCGGCATGTGGTATCGTCTCAGACCAGGGATCGAACCCGTGTCCCCTGCAGTGGCAAGTGGATTGTTAACCACTGTGCCACCAGGGAAGCTCTGAAGTACTTTTCTAAGCTCTGACATATCAGTGAACAAAACAAACACAAATCTTTTCCTTCACAGAGCTTACCTTCTAACGAGATCGATCACAGTTTATTTAACCAGTTTCCCAATAAGGGATATTTAATTTTCAATCTTTTGCTATTATAAACATTGCTCTAATAAATACCTTATGTATGTCATTTTGCACATTCGCAAATATATTGATAGAATACAATTCTAGAAGAGGAATTTCTGGGTCAAAGGGTGCCTACATTTGTAACCGATATGATCAAATTATTCTTGGTAGAGGATGAATCAATTTATACTCTCAACGATAATGTATTGACAGTGCTGGTTCCTCCATGCATTGTTCTATGCAGGTGTTTTTTTGTTTTGTTTTGTTTTGTTTTATTTTTTGCGGTACACGGGCCTCTCACTGTTGTGGCCTCTCCCGTTGCGGAGCACAGGCTCCAGACGCGCAGGCTCAGCGGCCATGGCTCACGGGCCCAGCCGCATGTGGGATCTTCCCGGACCGCGGCACGAACCCGTGTCCCCTGCATTGGCAGGCAGACTCTCAGTCACTGCGCCACCAGGGAAGCCCTTTTTTGTCTATTTAATAGGCAAAAAAGTGACAAGTCATTGTAGAGTTATTTACATGTTTCTTCTGAAGAATGTTACTGGGTGTCTTTTCATATTTTTAAGAACCATTTCTGTTTCATATCCTTTGCCTGTTTATCTATTGAGTTGTTAGCCTTTTCTTGCCGTATAGATTATATATATTAGGAAATGTTGGCCTTTTTTCCTGTGATTTAAGTTTCTAATATTTTGACCAGTTTGTCATTTATTTTGATATTTGATGGGTTTTGCTATACATAAATTTTGATTTTTATGTAATTGAAATGATCAGTCTTTCCTTTTGTGGTTTCTGGGAAGTTGTATGGTACTTAGGATTATAAAAAGACTCCAGTGATTTTTTCTTGAATTTATATTATTTCATTTTTTGAATTTAATCTATCTGGAATTATCTTGCCATAAAGTAAGGACTCAATTTTTTCCCAGATGACAGCTCCAACACAATTTATTAAATACTTTTTCTTTTCCCTGTTGATATTAAATATCATCTTTATAACTACTAAATTTCCACATATATTTATGTCTATGTCTTGCCTTTCTACTCTGATCCATTGATCTGTCTGCATACTCAGTGTGCCAATACCACAGTTTTAATTATTGTAGCATTATACTGTAAAGACGTTCTTTCATTACTTTTGCTTTTCACAATTGTCTTAGCTATCCTTCTTTTTTAAAATAAATTTATTTATTTATTTTTGGCTGCGTTGGGTCTTCATTGCTGCACCCGGGCTTTTCTCTGGTTGTGGCGAGAGGGGGATACTTTTCATTGTGGTGCGGGGGCTTCTCATTGCGGTGGCTTCTCTTGTTGCGGAGCACGGGCTCTAGGTGCGCAGGCTTCAGTAGTTGTGGCACGTGGGCTTTGTTGCTCCGTGGCATGTGGGATTTTCCTGGATCTGGACTCGAACCTCTGTCCCCTGCATTGGCAGGCAGATTCTTAACCACTGTGCTACCAGGGAAGCCCATCTTAGCTATTCTTGCTTGCTTATTTTTCCACATGTACTTTAGAATCAGCTTATACATTGCAATATCTCATTATTTTGTTCAGATTTCCCATGGAGCCCAATATATAGCATTTTTTTTCTCTGTCCAGGTTACGAACAAAGTGAGAAAAAAGGTAAAGAATTAAGCATGTGGGAAATCAAATATAACCGTTATTAGAGGCACAGCTGAGTTGGATAGCTAAGTATACTTCCAAATGGCCTTGTGAACAGAATCTCAGGATTAGGCAGATATGTTCCTGAGCCACAGGCAACCTTGGTCTGGGGATGGCCTCTTGAGGTGGGAGCTGTCCAGGTGAGGCTCTTGAAACCATCATCCTTGCGGCCCACTCACTTCCAAGAAAAAGGAAGGAATAAAGCCAAGAAAGTCTGCTTTATTCTTCCCAAATTTGCTAGAGAAGGAGAAGGAGTGAGTGAGAAGTGTAAAAGGGGCCTTAAAAACCCTCTGCAGGAAAGAAAACTGAGCCTTTCCCTTCTAACAACTTGATGTTGGGTGGAGTAAATTATTATTCCACTTTTTTCGGTGAGATACGTAGTACACAGAAATGTTAAGAAGAGGCACAGAAACCTCCATCTTCTACTTCAGTTAACTCCTTACGCAAAGCCTTCGTGGCCTTCGACAGATCCCCTCAACAAACCCCTACATTAATTACATTGGTATCTTCTCTCAGCCCAATGTAAACATGACAGAAGTCATAAAGATAAATTTCTCCATTAATTTTTTCTTCATTGACATGGTTGACAAATAATACTTAATACAGTCTCAGTCAAATAATCCTCAATCCAACCTTGAACTGCTCCCATTTGGAATTCTGACATTGAGTTCAATTTTTTTCGGTTTCAGGACAGCATCATCTATCTTTCTTGGCATCTACCACATAGCTTCTTTCTGTCTGACTCTTATCTCAAATTAATTAACCCCGAAGTGATGTCAACTTCCATGCTCAGTTCCCTCTACAAGGTGTGTTTTTCATATCCTTGATGCTACCTATGGGATTATTGCTGTGGACCCTAAAACTGAAGGAGAAATACCCTCAAATCATCTCTGATTTTCTGAAGTTGAAGCTAGAATCACCTACCTTACATCTATACTATTCCTATCCCCTGGGATCTGGCTGCACTAAAACTGGTCAAACATGGTGGATCAAACATGCCTATTCAATGGTCACTTAGGTCTTCCTAATCTACATATTCCTCTGGGTGGTAGATCCATCTTAGCCCTCCAACGCCTGCACCCCACCCCTGAGACACATGACTCTGTGGAATTCCAGGGCAGGGACAGTATACCCAAACATATGTTCTGAAACAAAGTAATGCTTACTTTTAAATAGGTATGTTAATATGGTAGGTGCCCATAGGAAGAGAAAGAATAATCTTAAATGTACATCATTATTGGAATCAAAAGAGAAGAATGTACTGATGAAAAAGAATTCAGCTTTATTGCATAACCTGCTAAAGAGCTAATGCAAGTTATGATTACAACAAAATTTTATGGTGTTTCTCTCTGTGTTTGGTGGGTTTTTGGTTTGTATTTTTTTAGTTTTAAACACCATTCTCTCTCTTAGTGCTACTGAGTTCAAGCACACTCCACTGAAGAGCATGTTGTTAATGTTCATCATGGCATCTGTGCTGTATTTTGGGAGGTCCATGGAACTTAATTAGAAAGAAAGTTGGCTTTAATTTCTTCTTTTAGTCCCCCCACTTGAAAAAATAAAGCCTGCCTGTTTGAAGACCCATTTCAGAAAATCATTCTTCAGTTTCCTCTTGATTTTTGTTTATTGCTTAAAGTTTTCCCAGGGGAGGGCTGAAAGCAACCTTAGAACAGTTCAGGCGTTCTCTTCTATTCCTTTTCTATCGCAGGGCTCCAGATAAGAGCCTTGAAGAAGGGAACACATTCAGCCCTTACAGCAGGATGTCAGTACTTTATAATAACCTCTTCCACAGCCCCAAGCTCTCAGCACTATTCACTTTGT
The DNA here is from genome assembly GCF_000442215.2 of Lipotes vexillifer. Classification (NCBI taxonomy): domain Eukaryota; kingdom Metazoa; phylum Chordata; class Mammalia; order Artiodactyla; family Lipotidae; genus Lipotes; species Lipotes vexillifer. The sequence goes on along the minus strand of NW_006788828.1, from coordinate 674,579 downwards.
ACTAGTCCCCTTAACACAGCACAAAGGAAGACTTTGAACATCCCTGAACCCCACATCCCTGCTGAGACCCCGGGATCCAGGATACTGCACAGCAGTCTTCAAAAAGCTCCCTAATTTTATTTCTGTCTCTGATTTCTGGGCCAGAGTCTTCTGCTTGAACAAGGGGAAGAACAGCTGTGTAAATAAATACAGATGACTACAACTGGCTGCATGCTTTCCCCAATTGCGCGCTACACTCACATAGGCTCTCTGTTGATTGTGTGTAGGATAGATAAGGACATGGACCCAAAGTGTGGCACTATATGGTATTCTTTTTTTAAAAAAAAAATTAATTAATTAAATTTTGGCTGCACTGGGTCTTCGTTGCTGTGCACGGGCTTTCTCTAGTTGCGGCGAGTGGGAGCTACTCTTCCTTGCAGTGTGCGGGTTTCTCATTGCAGTGGCTTCTCTTGTTGCGGAGCACGGGCTCTAGGGGTGCGGGCTTCAGTAGTTGTGGCACTCAGCCTCAGTAGTTGTGGCTCTCGGGGTCTAGAGCTCAGGCTCAGTAGTTGTGGTGCACAGGCTTAGTTGCTCCGTGGTATGTGGGATCTTCCCGGAGCAGGGCTCGAACCCTTGTCCCCTGTATTGGCAGGCGGATTCTTAACCACTGCGCCACCAGGGATGTCCACTATATCGTATTCTTCAGAGAGAAAATTGTCTGGTATTAAGCAACTGGGAGAGTGTTCTATATAAAATACGGATGCAGGGCTGCTGGCTCACCAGAAACAGTTAACTGTCTCATACGATTGTAGTTAGGAACTTCCAAAAAAGCCTGTTTTCCTAAAACCAATTGATCATTCATTCAACAAACGTTTATCGAGTGTCTACTACATATGAAACATTTTTTTCTAAGTATTCATGGGGACACTTGGCAGACCTTGGTGAGGTCTATCTATGCCTTTAAGGCTGTGAATCAGAGCAAAGGGATAAGTAGTGATTAAAGGTATAGTTTCTGAAAGCAACTGGTCTAGGTTTGAGTTCTAACTCCGTTACCTACTAGCCATGTGGCCTTAGGCACATTGCAAACCCTTTCCGAGCTTCAGTTTCCTCATCTCTAATACTATTTTCCTCATGATATCATTGTGTGGATTAAATGATGTGATGCAGAGTGTCTGCTACATGATAAACTCTCAGCTATCATAGTAGATAGGATATGGACTAAGCTACTGTAACAAGGAGATCCCCAAATCCAGTAGCACAGCATAATAGAAACTGATTTTCTCTGTTCATAGCTAAGAGGTCTAGAATACCTCTGCCATTTTCAAAATGTAGTTTCATCTCTAAGGCCAAGATGGTTGCTCCAGCCCTTATCACATCCTCGCCAGAAAGAAAGGAAAAAAGCAAGGTGGGTGTTGGGGGGACATGCTTATTCCTTTTAAGGGAATAACCTAGAAGTGGCACAATCTGTTTCTAGTTACATCCCATGTGCCAGAACTTAGTCATATGACTGTGTCAAGCTACATTAGAAAGGCGGGAATTGTAGCATCCAGCTGGCAGCGTTGCTCAGCAAAAACTCATAGCTTCTGCTGTGCGAAATGGTTGGCCACAAAAAATCTCAGCCACAACTATCACTGTTACCTAGCCATAGGACCAATGACAATCATGCTGTGGGAGCCTCAGAAGATCACAAGACACATAGGGTAAGGAAAAAAAAAAACATTTTCAATGGAGGGAGAGAGAGCTTGGAGGCATCTAAGAGGGGGCATGATCAGAGCATATTGAGAAGTTCAGATTATCTGGAGTGTAGCATGAAATAGCAGCATCTTGTGGGAAGTGAAGCCAGACCAAAGGTTAGCAGCAGACCATGAAGGGCCTGTGATATTTGGACTGTACTTTTCAGGCAGTGAAGAGATAGTACAGCTTTTTTTTTTAGCTGGGGAGGGGAAGATAGGGGATGTAGTTTAAGAACATATATCTGACAGTGGTGAATAGGCAAGGAGGTGAATGACCAATTGGGGAAGTCATTTCAATAAACCAGCAATGAGATTTTGAGGGCCTGAACTGGGCCAAGGTGGTGGTGGGATTGGTCAGATGGAACCAGGTGGGAGGCACATTTGGAAATAGAATCAACAGGATATCATAACTGATTGAGCATGAGTACGAGGAAAATGGGTCAAGAATGACTCAAATTTTTCATGCTCGGTTTTTGTCAGGATGATGATGCCATTAACAAGGACAGGGAAGCTGGGAAGAGGGGAGATAACAGCTAGGATGGGGTAGTGTTTTGTGAGCCAGGAAAGGAGAAAACTTTGTGGTACCCTTATAGTTGAATTTATGTTTTTGGATAATTTGATGTCTGCTCTAGACATTAATGCATATGACTATAAACTCATTTGTAGGTGCATAACAAACCATCACAAATTTGTGGCATAAAACAAAAAATTATTTATTATTATTGTCCTTCATGGTTCCGAAGGATGACTGGGTGCGTATCACTCAGGATCTCTCACTCAATTATAGTCAGACAAGGGCTGGAGTTGGAATCATCTCAAAAACTCACATGTCTGATGGCTGACAGTGGCTATCCACTGAGACTTCAGCTGGGACTATTGGCCAGAACACCTCCATGTGAGTGTAACCTCTCCACGTGGCCTGGGTCCTTCATAGCATGGTGACTGGGTTCCAAGGACACACATCCTAGAGAAAGTTAAGGAGAAGCTGAACAGTATTTCTGCTAATGACGGAGTCACACAGTGGCATTTCCACTGCATTCAATTCATTAGAAGTGAATTTCTAAGACCAGCTCATGTTAAAGGCTTGATGGGAGGACTGTTGAATTTGTGGACATGTTTTAGACCATCACACTCTGTGAGGACAGGGACTTGACCTGTCTTTTTTTAAACCATTATATTGTTCATGCTTAGGGAAAAAGTCACATATTGGGTGGTCAATGAAAGTTTGTTGAACAAGTAAATGAAGAGAAAAATGAATGTTTCAGTACCACGGATGATCCCGGCTAAGGACAAGGGAATGTTGGCTCTTACTGTTTATTACTAGCTAGTCACCTGTGTGGCCATCACTTCTACACGGGGAACTTCATTTTTTAGCAGCTGCCACTAATACAGCTGGGAGAGTGAGAACATCACCATCCCTTTTTATTGGGCCACTGGCTTTTGAGTATGGAACAAATGGATCTGAGAGGTGTTAAAAATAAAATGAAGTGTATTTAAAAATTTTAGAATTTATTTGAGCAAAAATTGTTTCAAATCAGGCAGCATCCAATCTAGCAGATAGAAAGGAACTTCAATTAGCTGTACAAAACAAAAGACTTTTACAGGCAAAAGGCAGTAGGAAAAAATTATATGAAGCAAAAAGCAGGTTGGTTATTGCAAAGTTACTTTCCTTTAGGGGATGACAGGATTCTATGAGCCAGATTACCCAACTGGTGCTACATCAGGTGATTCCTGGTTGACTGGTTTAAGATTCCACTTCTGGGAGAGCTGAGACTATAATTAAGTCTCAGTTTGGTGACATGGGTAAATCTGTGTTCAGCAGTTAATGTTTCAGTATTTTATCTTTTTTGGAAATGATCTAGATAGTCAATGAATACCCATCATTTAATTTATCTCACTGTAACTTTAAGGTTTCAAGTTACCAAAAGATTTTGGAAACTATTTTCAAGTAGACTTATGAAACAGAGCAGGACCCTGTGGGGCCCTCTCAGGCACAAATCCTTTCTGTGTCCCCCATTTCTCATTTCTAGGAAAAAGGCTTCGCCTCCTAGACCTTCCTGAATACCAAAGAGCAGATTCAACAGTTGTTAATCAGGGAAGTAAGGGAATGCAGAAACAAAGGAGGAGCAGTCAAGAAACAATACTGTGGGAAATTCCCTGGCGGTCCAGTGGTTAGGACTCTGTGCTTTCACTGCCAAGGGTCTGAGTTCAATCACAGGTCCGGGAACTAAAATCCCGCAAGCTGCTCAGCCAAATGAAAAAAAAATTAATAGAATTATAGTGATGGGCAAGGTCCAGGTTCCTCCTCAAGGGATATGCATAACAATACCTTTGAGTTCTTCTAGAACTAAGGTACCCCACCCAGTTGAGGATGGTAACCTCAGGCTAAGACCAAAATTCCTGGAGCACCATCCTGTTACCACACCACCAACTAATTAGAAGAAAGTCACACACCCTGCAGCCTTCGCCCCAAATATTGCCTGTAAAAACTTCTCCCCCAGAACCATGGAGGAGCTTGGGGTTTTTGAGAACGAGCCACCCATTCTCCTTGCTTGGCCCTACAATAAACCTTTCTCTGCTCCAAACTCTGACATTTTGGTTTGTTTGGCCTCACTGTGCATCAGGCACAAGAACTTGCATTTGATTAGGTAGAATAAAAGTATTATACTTAATACTGATAACTCTAAAGACATGCCTGTTTTAATTAAACCAACAAACTTAAACTTGCTTTTATTTACTGAAGATTATCCTAGATCACATGAACTTGAAAAACATTTGAATTAGTTTCTACACTTCTGAGAGTACACTTGATTTATATAAATGCTTGTTTGTCTTTAAGCCTATTAAATAGAGCTCTTTACAAATTAATTTTGGCAGTACCTTCCCCTGGTAGAAAAATTTCACACATCTATAAATACATACATAGACATACATAAACATACAGACTCAGAGATCTTATAGCTGTTGTTTTGAAATTTTAAGCATGAGATGGGTATGATAATACAAAACTCACTAGTTTAAAAAAGAACAATTAGATCTAAACTGTGTTTCTGGCAGATGGAATAAGTTAAGATTACCTGTTTTTTACTAATTTCTGTGAAAGAGATTTTTAGTTTTTTATTGGCCTACTTTGCAAAATACCCTTTCCTCTTTTTTTCTCCTTCTGATAAGAATTACCCTGGTTCCTGGAGAAGACCAGTAGAATACTTACATATCAAAAGACACAGAGAAAGAATGCAAGTTCCAGGAGGAATGACTTTTGTTTCCTAAGTTCAAATTTTTTACAATATCTGCAAGTCTTTTAAGATGAATAGGGGAGGTTTGGGGATTGATAAAAAGGATAGATGGGCTTTGAATTGTTTCTAGAGTCACACTTCTGTTCTTATAAAGACTCAATTTGTAAGATAAGTGCTGTTGTTTTCAATTCCTTAAAGAACTGGGTTGCAACCTGAATGATATGGAGGCTGCCCCACCCATTCAACTAGTCATCTTCAATTTGCTTCTTTGTATCAAGGAGAAGATCTTAACTAAGATGAAAAACAAAAGATTCCTATGTTCCAAATTTAGAGCTGTGTCTAGATTTAGTGTTTTGGGAATGTTTTAGTAAATCCTTCCACAAAGGCTTCAGAAAGTTTTTCTTTCCCTCAGAGTACATAGTTTGATTTTACCTTAGGGGAGAAAGCCTCAAAAAAAGTTCCTACCAGGCGCTCAATATTAGCTTCCAACATGGCCAGCTTCTGAACCTAGAGATCATTAAAAAAAAAAAAAAAAAAAAAGAGAGCGAGAGAGAGAAAGAAAAACATCCTTTCAAATATCTTGTCAGGTTTCACCTGGTAAAAAGAGCAAATATTCCTGGCTGTATTAAATGACTCCATGAACACAGAGGACTTACTGAAGAGGGTGCAAAAGATACTACATTTCCAAGATCTAGAGCTGTTAACGAAAGTTCGTGTGCCTGACACACAGTGAGGCCAAACAAACTGAAACATCAGAGTTTGGAACAGAGAAAGGTTTATTGCAAGGTCATGCAAGGAGACAGGTGGCTCATGCCCTAAAAGCCCCGAACTCCCCAAAGGGTTTCGGCAAAGCACTTTTAAAACCAGGTGAAGGACGGGGGGGTCACAGGGTATGTGATCAGCTTGTGCACAGTTCTCTGATTGGCTGATGGTGAGGTAGCAGGGCGGTATCACAGGAGTTAACATTATCAGCCCTTAGGCTCCAGGAGGCCTGGGGCCATGTGCTCATGGTCGTCAAGTAGTTCCATTTGTCTGGGGTGGGGGTTCACATCTGCAAAACAACTCAGGAAATGTGCATCAAATGCTATTATCTAGGTACTTCAGAGGAGCTAAAGCGGAGGATATGGGGGAAGGCCTGTCCTAGGAAGGCCCCAGGGAGCCCTGCTGGGTTACACTTCCCCCCTTTTCTTTGATACACCTCAATCTCGAGGAGACAAATTTTGAACAAGAAAAGGAATAAAGGTTCAGAAAGGAGGCTAATCATAAACTTGACAGAGGTACCCACATTCTGGCAGACACTGATTTGAGAATGGCTGTTGGTGTCTGAGTGTGACACAGCTACTCCATTTTTACTTCTAAATGCATTTCTCTCCTCAACGGCCAAAGCAGATGTCACCATTAGTGATTTTAATGCTTTTCTAGATATAAGAAGATGCAAGAATTTGGGCTCTTAAAATCTTCTGAAAGTATCTAACTATATGAAGACCTGTTCTGCCAGTTTTTCCCAGAGCACAGAGTGCCTCATTCCTGATCTCCATCCTGAACTCCTTTCAGGGGGTGTTGAAGGTCAGCAGCTGCAGAGGAGAGGTAGATGGCAAATGCCAATTTTCAGCCAGCAGGGCCCCTTCATGGTCATATATTTGACCATGGTTTGGGGGCGCATTTCATGACCATTTTGTGCTAGGAATACTCGTTCCCAGGTCTGATGAAGATCTCATTGATAGGCCACTCAATGTGCTATCGCTGGACTAGGCCTTATTAACAGCACAAAAATCTCTGGACCATCTATCTTATTAGTCTCTTATTGTCCAGGGAAAGATTCCCTCTTGCTGCTTCTTCCCATATCTAGAATTACATTATTACAATCATTGATCTCATATGGAACTACATATTATCATTTTATCAGAGGCTCAATCACACATTTGTTAATGCAAGAAACAACAACAAAAGAAGACAATATAGGTTATAAGTTGTTGCAAATATCTCCTAGTTTCAGCCAGACTCAGGAGGGGATGTGTTAATTTCTTCTTTCCTGCAACCATTCACGGGTGGGCTGGGTCAGGATGTTCCCTGTGAGCTGAACAAAGGTATTTTAGTTTAACATTCGAGCATGGGGGCAGGGTTCCTGAGATGGGCCATTACATATACTTTAAGCTATAGGCAACACCCCTTTAGTGATTAACTTGTAGAAAAGCAATAGAATACAAAGGTTAAAGTAAAAGAAACAGATGTAATATGGAGTCAGATTTGTTCTTCCCTACTACAATTCCCAATGGTCAATGCCCATTCCACAGTCTTGTGGGGAAAGGGGCAACAACCACTCTTGGCTACTTCCTGCTGTACAGGGGTGATGAAGGGTGATTGTGGAATGGAATTGATCAGCCTTAGGCATGGAATATTCTTTAGAATCTTTAGTAAATAGAATAATTCTCTTCCTTCTTTATGTATAATTATTCGAACCTGATGAAACCGCTTAACCTTGTTGGTATCTAACTTGTAATTGGACTTAGGCTTTTGGTTCCAGTTCCCATACTTATCTATTAAATTTAACTTTCTGACTGTGTCATAACTATACTTAGGGGGAAAGACTTCCTTACATCTGGAGAAACACAGATTAAAAGCCAATAATATTTCAGGCAAAACCAAACAATTATAACCATATTCACCAGTTTACACAGTCCTATATACTTAATCCTTTTTACTAACAGTTTTATGGAATCATAGTTTCCATTAGACTTTTAAAATATCTTACCTAGTTTAGCAGTATGATTTAAAAGTTATCAGAAACCTGTTTTCATCAAAACATCCTTTCTATGACTCTTCTTGAAGATGTGGCAATTTTGCAAAGGATCAGCTTCGCTGTCTATGAATGATAAAGTTCTTAAAAAGGCAAGGTTAAAGATCTGATTGCAATTCTTCTTGGCAAAGAAGCTTATCCTAGTTGTTGTGACATACAACATTTTACAATAACAACCAAAATTATAACATTATACCAGGATGTATACAAATTTCAGAAATTTTGCATAATTTCTAGAATGTCTATATTAATAACATTTATTCATAATGTATAATCACTCATTTGAAATGCTTTCTGTGCAATTTAGCATACCAACTAATTCTAGTCAGTTTAATATACATATATTATTATTATTAATTAATATTAATATATTATTCTGAGGTGCCTCAGGAACCCTCTGAAGCATCTCAAAGCTAGCTGAAGTCAAAAGAACTTTAATTGGAATTTGATAGGAAGTTCATCAAAACTATCAAAAAGTTTTTTTTTTAAACATTTGGTCAGATAGAATCATAGGTCACTGTGAATATTTAAAAACAAATACAGATCAATGAAAGACAAGGAAGTTCACACAATCTGTCATCAAAAGCAGCATTCTAAGTAAACTTGTTCTCTTAGCAGAGAGGAACCAAATCTAGTCCTGCACCTGTCTACTTTTAATCACAAAATTCATTTACCCAATTAAGTTTAATCTAATCTCAGCCTGACCATGCATAAAACTCCTTTTTTACTCAAAATGTATATCCCACTTTCCTACTGTATAGTGAAATGTTCTATTATTTTTAGTAGCTTTAATTACATATTTAAATTAAAATCTCCAACTCTTAAAAACCTTAATTTCTAGTGAAAATCAAGAGGTAAGTAATAGTTACCAAAATCTGGAGATACTATTTTAGATATTTTTCAGAATGTAATTATTCCTATAGAGTTTACCTAAAAGCTCTTATCTCATTTGCATTTTTAATTCACTCATAAAAACTTCATCATACCAAGTTATTTTTCTTGCTGACAAATTTTCAACAGATATAACAAGATTTCATTTAACTTCTACTAAACCTAGGTGCAGTGAAAGTATTATACTTAACGTTGATGACTCTAAAGACAGATCTATGTTAATTAGATCAACAAACAAACTAACCTTAATACCAGGTATTAACTTAATAGAGTATTCCCCCTTTCACGTGAACTTAAAGCTCATTTTTAAAAGATTATTTATTTATTTATTTATTTGGCTGCTCTGGGTCTTGGTTGCAGCACGTGGGGTGTTTAGCTGCGGCATGTGGGATCTAGTTCCCTGACCAGGGATCGAACCCCCTGTATTGGGAGTGTGGAATCTTAGCCAACGGACCACCAGGGAAGTCCCTTGAAACTCATTTTGTCTAACTTCTTTTATATTTAATTAGTTCATGCTTAAAGTCAATTAAATAGAGGTCTTTATAAATTCAATTTTTAAAAATATTTGTTTATTTATCTTTGGCTTCAGCAGTTCTTAGTTGTGGCATGTGTGATCTTTCATTGCAGTGAGTGGGCTTCTCTCTACTTTTGGCACGTGGGGTCTCTAGTTGTAGCGCACAGGCTTAGTTGCCCTGTGGCATGTGGCATCTTAGTTAGATCTTACAACCCACATTCCCTGCATTGGAAGGTGGATTCTTAACCCCTGGACCACCAGGGAAGTCCCTATAAATTCAATTTTGATAGTACTTTCCAGAGGTAGAGTTATCTCATATGTATAATGTGTACACAGACATATAAACAAACAGTACTAGAGATCTCATAGCTGCACTTAAAAAAAAAAAACTCAGTTATGAATCAGGTATTACAATATAAACTTACTAGCTTACAAAGAACAGTTGGAATATATTAAAATTGTTTGCTCAGATGACTAAGCTTTTACTATTTGTTCTTGATATCCCTTATGAAGCTTATGAATTAAAGTTTGGCTGAGGGAGCGTTCCCAGAAGTTTTGAGGTTTTTTAAAAATGTTATTTCTGCATCCTGTTTTTTCTTCAGTTCCAAGCAACACAGATTGATTAGATAAGCTCCAGAGAGGCCTGATAGATCATTTACATCTCAAAGGCACAGGAAGAGAAATGTGAATTCTTCCTCTAACTACTTATACAAAACCCAGCCATCTTAGGCTATTTTCAGGGAACTTCCTTTTTTCCAGTTCCCAAATATATCCACTGCAGTTTAAACAAACAAATGACAGCAATAAATAAATACAATAAATAATACATATCATCTGCTCACATTCGTAGGCCCCTTTTTCAGCAAAACCCAGAAGAGAAAAAGGAATTTGGACTCAGGTACTGAGACACTCATTCACATACATACACATACACTCCCAATATAAAAGCAATTGCAAAAGACCCACTTTGATATAACAGCCGAGACATTAGGGCCTTTGCCCTCCAGATCTCAGAGAGTATTGAGGCATTTCCTTTCATTTAGGGAGCGTAGCTAAAGATCTCTTAGTTTTGCAAAAGTACCGATTAAGATGGAACAGAACTCTGATCATACATACTTAATTATTCACAGCAGGTATTAACAAATATCAAGCAGACAGCAATTCAAATTGGTCCCTCAGGGTCACGGCTCCCTAGTCCCAAAAAGGAAAAAAATCCCAAACAATGCTCTGCCACAGGCAAAACCAGTACAATAGGGAAGGATACCCTGTTATTGTCACACATGAGTCCCATTATTCACCAAAGATGTCTCAATTGGCCAATGCAACTACTAACACACATACAATCCCCAAAGCAAATAATCAGATGAGGCGTAGCCCAGAAATTCCACCTCCATTCCCAGACGGAGGCTCCAGAGTGTCCTGGCTCCCAAAAAAGAATGGACCACGAGTGGTTCACCCCAAAATGATACACACAAAAACATAAACAACAACTAAGCTATGGTCACACAGACAGAAAATCAGAGGAGGTGTAGTCTAAAATTCCACTTCTACTCCCAAATGGAGGCCTCCAAACAAATTGGCCTGGCTCTTAAAATGAACCGGTTCCCAAATTGGGTGAAGTCCAGCAACAATTCCCCTCTCCAGCAGGGTACCCCAAACAAACAAGATTTCCCTTAGAGGGAAAGCCCAAATTGAGGCGGGTATTTGTTCCCAGTTGTACACACTGGAGCGATGTACCCTCAAGCAAACAGAGTGGCTCACTTCCCACAAGGGAAGCAGCTCATATGGAGTGGAGGGAATTCCCAGGCTCTGCAAGCTGGAGCAACTCACCCAATAACACCAAATGTGGACCACAGCTCCAGGTGTTTTTTGGCTCCAAACAGCCTCATGCCATGGACGACTGGTGCCTGATGGGGACAGTCCCTCTGAGATCCCCAGAGCGAAATGGGCTCTGGCAGCTGCTGGGAGCTCAGGCAAGGGGGCTGCCCCAGGCTGGGGTTGACCTGCCACTGGCATGGACTCCTGTCTGGCTCGCCAGAATTGTTAATACAATGTGCCTGACACACAGTGAGGCCAAACAAACTGAAACGCTGGAGTTTGGAATAGAGAAAGGTTTATTGCAAGGCCATGCAAGGAGATGGGTGGCTCATGACCTAAAAGCCCCGAACTCCCTAGAGGGTTTTGGCAAAGCACTTTTAAAAGCCAGGTGAGGGACAGGGTGTTGCAGGGTATGTGATCAGCTTGTGCACAATTCTCTGATTGGCTGATGGTGAGGTAGCAGGGTGGTGTCACAGGGTTTAACACTATTAGTCCTTAGGCTCCAGGAGGCCTGGGGCCATGTGCTCATGGTCATCAAGTAGTTAGCATTTTCCATTTGTTGGGGAGGGGGGAGTTTCACATCTGCAAAACAACTGAGGAAATGTGCATCATATACTATTATCTAAGTACTTTAGAGGGGCTAAAGCATAGGATATGGGGGAAGGCCTGTCCCGGGAAGACTCCATGGGGTCCTGCTTGTTTACAGAGCCACTCCCAAATAATCAAAAAAGACTCAGATAATTCCCCTGAGAGTTGGCAACAGTTCATAAAACCCCAAATGAATTGCAACCCACATTTCTGTCCAGCCATATTTTTGAGACCCCTAACCTGAGGTTTTCAAGTCAAGTTCTCAGGACACAAAACGATACAAATAGGAAGTCAATAAATGTCTCTGGGAAAACATCAACAACCAATGGGTACCTGAAAGCAAATTCACCAGTCACAATTTAAAGATCTAATTCTTACTTTTCTTTCTTTTTTTTTTATCTAAGTACTTTAGAGGGGCTAAAGCATAGGATATGGGGGAAGGCCTGTCCCGGGAAGACTCCATGGGGTCCTGCTTGTTTACAGAGCCACTCCCAAATAATCAAAAAAGACTCAGATAATTCCCCTGAGAGTTGGCAACAGTTCATAAAACCCCAAATGAATTGCAACCCACATTTCTGTCCAGCCATATTTTTGAGACCCCTAACCTGAGGTTTTCAAGTCAAGTTCTCAGGACACAAAACGATACAAATAGGAAGTCAATAAATGTCTCTGGGAAAACATCAACAACCAATGGGTACCTGAAAGCAAATTCACCAGTCACAATTTAAAGATCTAATTCTTACTTTTTTTTCTTTTTTTTTTTTTTTTGCCTGCCAATCTAAAAGGAAGGGGTGGCCTTTTAGGATGGCCTAAAATGTGAAATTTTACCTTCTCTCTTGACGTGGCACCATAGATAGAGATCTGGGAGAGGGGAGAGATGACTTGGGTAAGAATTCTCCCCCTTTGAAGACTTCTGCTAGTTTACCCTCTCTGCAGGTTCTGGAGCAGGTGGGCTGTCCCAGTGGGTCTCATCCTGGTCACCAGAAACTATAGAGGAGGAAAAACAATTTTCCTTCTACCCTTTGTGGTCAGTGCTTGGCTGAGACCCCTTTCTCTCTAGGGGCATCTCATGAATGGCTAAGCTTATCTAGATTAAAATTTCTTCACTTTGGCCACTGTAATTCAAGATTATCTTTGGTAAGTTTAACCTGCTTGTTCAACCTTAAAACAAAATTTTATTCACCTGAGACCTCACACTGGACCCAGTCCAGTTTCTAAGTTGGACCCCAGTCTGAACCTAAACGCAGTCCCGTTACTAAGTCAGTCTTAGTCCAACCCAGACAAGTTTCTATGTTGAACTCCTGTCACTTTTTGGGCTCAGTCATTAAAAAAAAAAAAAAGCTTAAATAAAGTCTGAAAACTCATAATTCAAAAGCTGGGGAGGTAGGACCCGAGAGGGACTTGCCTACAACCTCCAGGGGCTGCAAGAAAGCAGCAAGGTCAAGGGGTTCCATGGGTACCTATGTCTGGTTGCTATTTGCTCCTGGGGGGCTCCTCATGGGGGGGGGGAATCTCCTTTGATTCCCTCTTCTGATACCAGAGTGGTTAAAAGATAAGCTGAGGCATATTAAAAATTTTAAGAGATTATTTGAACAAAAATTGATTTGAATCAGGCAACATGCAATCTAGCAGGTAGAAAGGAGCTCCAAGGAGTTGTACAAAATGAAAGACTTTATAGGAAGAAGGGAGCAGGAAGAAGGAAGTTGTATGAAGCAAAAAAAGCAGGTTGGTTATTGCAAAGTTTCCTTTAGGAGATGGCAGGTGTCTATCAGGCAGATTGTCTTACTAATGCAGATCATGATTCTTGATTGACTGGTTTAATATTCCATTTCTGGGGTAGCTGAGACTATAATTAAAATTAAGTCTTAGTCTGGTTACATGGGGCTTAGCATAAGTGACTCCATTTTGGGCCTGTTGTCTTATTTTTAATAGAGGTAATCCTAAACCATATGTCTTCATCCTGCAAGGGATTGATTTCTGCTTTTACCCAAAGGTAAAAGGAGGGTGTAGTAGTTTCTTTCTGCTTTGGAACAAATTACCACAGACTTAGTGGCTTAAAACAACACTCTTAGCTCATTTGCTCATTGTTCTGTAGGTCAGAAATCTTGGGATCTCTGCTCAGGGTCTTACAAGACTCAAATCAAGGTGTTGGTCAGACTGCATTCTCAGTTAGAGCTCGGGGTCCTCTTCCAAACTCATGTGGTTGTAGAACGTGCAGTTCCTTGTGGTTATAATGCTGACTATGTAATGTGGTTTCCTTGCTGGCTGTCCAGGGGTCACTCTCAGAGGCTAGAGACTGCCTACCTTTCTTGTCAAGTGGCCCCTCCATCTTCAAAGCAAACAATAGGGAGTTTCTCCCTCATTGAATCCCTCTCTTATGCTTCACATCTCTCTGACTTTCTCTGTCCCTGACCACCAGACCCAGATTTAAAGGGCTACTGTGATTAGGTCAGACTCATTTGGCTAATCTCTGTATTTTAAGGCCAGTTGATCTTGGAACTTGATTACGTCTGAAAATCATGTTTGAATAACTGGGAGTTCACAGCAGTAGTGTCTGAATAACAGGGAGAAGGTGCAGGTACACCGGGGCTAGCAATCTTGGAGGCTATTTTAGAAATCTGCCTCCCACAATGGGAAATTCCTCAAATATAGGAAGGTGTATGGGTGATTCAAATGTTGGAAACCCAAAACCTTACAATGTCCACCGCAGGAAGAAAGAAGACAAATGCAGACATAGGAAAACTAATTGATAAGCATCTGAGGGGAATTCACTGGCTGTCCAGTGGTTAGGACTCTGCACTCTCACTGCCCAGAGCCTGGGTTCGATTCTGGTCAGTGAACTAAGATCCCACAAGCTGCGTGACGTGGCCCAAAAAAAAAAAAAAAAAGGAAGAAGGAAAGTTTCTAAAATTGAAATTATAAATTCTACTAGGGAACTAAATAGAAATGGACAAAAAGAATGTGGACCAGTACTGAAAGCCTGGCTGAAATTAGATGCAGAAAATGGCAATAGAAGCTCTTGATACAATTACTGATTTCTTAAGCAAATAACTGCAGCAGTGAGTGTAAAAAGATGAAGTTGGACAACAGTGAGAGGCCCGTGTACCGCAAAAAAAAAAAAAAAGATGAAGTTGGAGAAATTAAATGGAGGCGTTTGCACAGCACGGGAATTAGCAAGACAAGTAGAGCACTGGTCATAGAAGCAAAGGATCATGGTAAGAGCATCATTAAAGGGAAAGGAGCTGGAGGTCTGAATTCTTTTTCTTTACCTATAAAGTGAGGGTGCAATGGATAATGGCTGACCTTTAGAACTGTAGCATCTATGATTCTATGTTGTGGCCACAGGGTCCTGCCGAGTTGGAAGGCAAGGGAATGATTCTAGTAGCATTGAAGAGTCGGAACTGAAAGTCATAATGAGGACAAAGATTGGGTTCTTTAGGATTTGATGGAATAAGAAAGTGTAAGTGTAAGAGAGTTAGGTAAAAAGTTGGTTTTATGCTACTGCCCATAGAATTTTAAACTTTATAGCAATATACTTCTTTTCCCCCCTCCCTTTCTTTGTTCTATTATTGTGATAGATTTTACTTCTTCATATGTTATAAATCTCACAGCACTTTTATTTTGGTTTGTTTTTAAAGTCAATTATTACTTAAAAGACTTTAAAAATGAGAAATAAATATCTTTTATATTTATCTCCAGAGGTTTAAATTCCCATCGGAAACTATTGCCTTTTAGCCTGAAGCACTTTAACAATGGCAATGAATTTTCTCAGCTTCTGTTTGCCTGAAAATGTCTTTATTTCAACTTCACTTTTGAAGGTTTTTTTTTTTTTTAATATAGAATTCTAGGTTGAATTTTTTTTTTTAACCCTTTAAACTTGAAAAAATGTTGGTCTATTTCATCCTGGCTGTATCTTTTCATCTTCCTTTAATGGAAGAGTGGATAGATTTATTCTGTCATGTAATTAATTTACTGGCAAATTATCTTCATCATTTTGAGGCTTGTTTTTAAGCTTTATTAAAGTAAGTCTGGAGTAGATTTTACTCCAGGGTTAGTTTGGCCTTAATGCTATGGGTGTCATCAGTGAAAAAAAATATCCAGAGTATTTGGTGGAGTTTCTCTTTTTCTTTGATTGGATTCGTTTTGTATTACCCTATGCCTTCACGGACTAATATCCAGTCAAAGACTCAAGGAGATATCTATGCAGATTCCTAAAGCTACATCTCTGCATAACTTCCCTCCTCTTTGCCCTGCAAATTTCAGTCACCTCAGCTCACTTAAACTTCAACTAATACCTCTTGTACTCAGTGAGACAACTGTGCTGTACTTACTTTACTTTCCACTTCTGTGGTCTGGAGTCTGGCAAATATCTTCAGAGAGAAATACGGGATCATAATAGGAATCATTTCATTTATTTCTCTTCTCTCAGGGGTTACAGTTCTCTGATGCTGGTTGTCCAACATCTAAAAATAATTGTTTCACACATATTGTTTTCTTTTCTTGGTTATTCGAAGCCCAAGCACTGGTCTGGTACTACTTAATCTGTCATTGTCAGTGGTAGAATGACCACATTAAAAAATATCTTAAATAATATTTATCTATTATTTCCTTTTGATGTGATGGGGTAGAATTAGGCTTGTGCTTCTTCTATTATGTCAACTAGAAATTCTATGGGAAGTTATTTGATAGAGACAAAGGCATATTCAGACTTGTGTGGTGTTACTGGGGGTTGGATTGGAAGAGAATGAAACTGGAGCAGAGAGACATTTTGGAATTTTAGACATTTTATTCTGCAATAATCCAAGTAGAACACAAAGCCTGAACAAGGTCGTAAAACGTGCATAGGAAAGAGGAGTTGAAGATAACTCTGAGGTTTCTAGGTGATTAAATGATCTCAGAGAAAATAAACAGCCCTAGATATTCAATGATAGCACAGAACTTCTTCCCTTCATGGTGGCATATAATATTGTCATGGACTGAAAAATTTTTTAGATTGGAATTAAAAAATGTCACCTAGGTATAAGTGTACAACTCTGGAATCATCTTAGAACTGCTGCATTTCTTCTTTTATAATTCATTCTTTATTTTTCAGATTATTATTATTTTGTTTATTGGAGTATAATTGCTTTACCACGTTGTGTTAGTTTCTGTTGCACAGTGAAGTGAATCAGCTATATGTATACATATATCCCCTCCCTCCTGGACCTCCCTCCCCTCCCTCCATCCCACCCAACTAGGCCATCACAGTGCACTGGGCTGAGCTCCCTGTGCTATATAGCAGGTTCCCACTAGCTATCTATTTTACACTTGGTAGTGTATTTATGTCAAACCTAATCTCCCAGTTCATCCCACCCTCCCTTCCCCCCTGTGTCCACATGTCTGTTCTCTACGTCTGCCTTTCTATTCCTGCCCTGCAAATAGGTTCATCTGTACCATTTTTCTACATTCCACATATATGTGTTAATATACAATATTTGTTTTTCTCTGTCTGACTTACTTCACTCTGTAGGACAGATTCTGTGTCCACCCACATCTCTACAAATGACCCAATTTCATTTCTTTTTATGGCTGAGTAATATTTCATTTATATATGTGCCACATCTTCTTTATCCATTCATCTGTTGATGGACACTTAGGTTGCTTCCATGTCCTGGCTATTGTAAATAGAGCTGCAATGAATA
>NW_006788828.1:638191-657332 GCF_000442215.2 Lipotes vexillifer | reverse complement strand
ATATATATATGCCACATCTTCTTTATCCATTCATCTGTCGATGGACATTTAGGTTGTTTCCATGTCCTGGCTATTGTAAATAGTGCTGCAGTTCAGATTGTCTGAGGTCATCTTAACCTAAGTAGAAAACAAGAGCTAAATATTCTTTAGGTAGAAATACTATGTAAGTGGGCAAATGATGTGGGGGAATGTTAAGTGTGCAGACACAAAGCCTATGTAATAATACACTTAGGATTAGGCAGGTCCAGAATACCAGGTCCAGTGGGAACACCACATACCAAGTCCTGAGTATACACAGAAGCAGAGGCCACCTGGGCACCATGTAGGCTTAGGCACATTTATACACAAGTAGCACGTGTACACTGGCACCGCATACCCTAAGGAATGGAGTACACTCAGGTTTTCTGATGACTGCAGAGTGATTTAGAGGAGCTATCAGGTCAGTGGTCCACAGCTATGCATTTGAAGTCATAGATGGGAGTGGGAAACATTACCTGTCACAAACACAGTCCTGCTGCATAGGCCTTATTTTCTAGTTGTGGTGATTGGTAATTATGGGGTTTTTGTTTTTGTTTTGGCTATAACATGTAGTATAGTAGCAAACACTTTTATGAAAGGATAAGAAAGGCTACACAGTGGCAACAAAATATGTTAAAAAGTAAAATTTGACAAGAAGTCAGATGGTGTTAAGCTTTAATGCATTTAAGGCAATTTCATCTTCTCCTAAATTGTGCCAAAGTTGATGGATAAACGCGCAGTAGGTGCTTTGAAGGTAGGAGTAGGGGTCGGGGAGTGGGAGGAGAGGTAAGTTTTGGATAAGGGGCTTTCAAAATAGGAGGCCAAAATTTTCTTAGTCCTCAGTTGAATACAATTAGGTGGCAGATTACAGATTGCCTTCCAATATCTATTCTCCCCTTCTTATTAATGGAGCTATAATTTTTAGGTGGGAACTGGACACTTAGAACATACACTGTTTCCAGCCTTTCCTATGGCTTGGTTTGGCTATGTGATAAAGTTTCGTTTAAAGAAATCTAAATGGAAGGGCTGTAGGACACTTTCTGAAACTTTTAAAAGGAAGGAGAAGGTGGCCCTATAGCTTTGCCCTGCTTCCTTCTGATGTCAGGATGGAATGTGCACTTGATGGCTGGAGCACCAGCTGCCAACTTGGACAAATGCTTCTCAGAAGCTTGCCTATCTGCCTGCCTTCCTCCATGTACAGGCTTTTATGAGTATCTCTGGGGTGCCCTGCCCTGGGGATATGCGCTGGTGATTGTGGCTGTGGCTCTGCCAGTGCACCTCCGTACGTCTGTGAGTGTGTGCACAAGCATGTTCCTGCAAGGGGTGGACATCAGAAGTGCATGTTCTGAAAGAAAGCGAGCAGCATAATTCTAGTGCTTCAGAAAGAACCATGAGGTTGTCCAAGCTGCAAACTGGGGGAAGTCAGCGAGAGGTACATTTCAAATTGGCCCTTTTTACGCCATTCTCCAAACTCCAGATCATTCTTGGAAAACTGGGCAGAGCTGACCCAGAGAAGGAGATGGCTAAGGGACTCTGGGGTCCACCTCTGGCCTTCCTGGCCTCCTCCATAATATCTCTTGAGCTATCATGTGAAATGCTGAGCACCTGGACTGGATGATTTCACTGAGTTAAGAAGTCTGAGGTGGGTTTTTACTTTCTAGTGGAAAATACAGCTCAGAGCAGAGGATTTCCCTTCTGAGGGAAAGTTTTTGGGCGATGGCCAAGGTAGGAGTTTGGGTAGTTGGTACTACGAGGCAAGCAGCTCCTGTCTCCCTGCTCCAGGTCCTGAGTTGGGACAGTTCTTATGGGTGAAAGCAGGACCTGAACTAGATCTTGGGGAGGAGGCTTGGAGGAATTGGGAATGGGGTGCAGGCAGCAGGATGGCTCAGCCTCTCATTTGCCCATGAGCTTCTTCTGAGGTATCCTCTCTTTTCCTCCTTTGGAAATTCTGGTGACGTAGCTGCCATTTCCCTGGGAGCAATACTTTTACAAGAGGTTTTTTTTTTTCTTAAATAAATTTATTTATTTTATTTTTGGCTGCACTGGGTCTTTGTTGCTGCACGTGGGCTCTCTCTAGTTGCGGCGATCCAGGGCTATTCTTTGTCGTGGTGTGTGGGCTTTTCATCACCGTGGCTTCTCTTGTTGCAGAGCACAGGCTTTAGGCGCAGGCTTCAGTCGTTGTGGACCATGAGCTTAGTTGCTCCGCGGCATGTGGGAGCTTCCCGGACCAGGGCTTGAATCCGTGTCCCTTGCATTGACAGGTGGATTCTTAACCACTGCGCCACCAGGGAAGCCCTACGAGAGCTTTTATTGCATCTTTAAATAAATAAACTAAACAAACAAATAAGAGAAATTGTTATTCATTGTGGAACGCTTGAAAAATATCGAGCATCCTTAGGAAATAAAAGCTATGCCTACTTCTACTCGCTGTGGACAACTACCTTAGATGGTATTTCCTTTTAAGAAAAAGGTTAGGTAGTTGGAATAATCCATAAAGTTGTGCATCTGCTTTTTAAAACCTAACGTTATAATGAAAACATTTTTCTGAAATTTCTAGCTCTGCTTTTACTTGTTGTGTTAGCTTGGGTGAGTCACTTAACCTCTATAAACCTCAGTATCTTCATCTGTAAAATGGAGATCAATAACAGTACCTCCTTCACCAGATTGCTGCCAGGACTAAATAAGATAATATATGAAAAACTCTCAGCTAGTGCCTGGCATGTGGTAAGCACTCATTAACTGTTGGTAATATGAATATTTTTCAAGTTATGCATGAATTCATTATATCATCAACATATGATTTTTCAATGAGTGCATATGCTGGCATTGTATAACTGTATCATAATTTATTTAACTATTCCCCTATTTTGGACATTTATATTGGGTAAAATTTTTGCTGTTATAAATAATTCGTAATGAAAAGTGCCTGAATATATAACTTTGTCCACCTTCTATAAGAAGGTAAACTCCTGGAAGGGGAAGGAATCATTGGGGGAAAGGAGAACATCAGTGGAGGGAGAGTTTTCCTCATCCATCTCACCCAGATGCTTCATAACCTCTTGTGACCGCCTCTGATACAAGGCCTTTGAGAAAGCACAGTAGCTTCTAAGGGAGCCTGGGCTGAAGGAGAAAGGATGACACTTTGGGAGATTTCTGTCTTCCCTCCTTTTGTTTCAGATTCTCAAAGGGCTGGGACTCACTGAACTGGGAAGACCTGAGGTCTAATTCCAGCTAAATGGCTGACTGTGAGTTTGGGCAAGTTGCTCAATTTCCCTGGACTTCTCCTTAGGTAAAATGAGGAGTTGGGCTTCGCATCAAAGCTTGCATTCTACAGACCAAAGACTCTGACAAGTTCATATCCAGTATCAACCTACCCCACTTCCTATTTCAAGTGGAGACTCTAGTTCATGAAATTTCCAATTCATTCATTCATTCAAGAAGCATTTTTACAGCACCTACCAGTCATTTATCACAGAGGTGAATTACATGGTCCCCTGTCCTTGAGAACTCCCAGTCTAGTGGATAAACAGAGCAAGGAAAAAATTATATTGATACACTCTGATAAGTGCCATAATAGAGGTTATTACTAAATCCCATGGGAAGACAGGAGGAGATACCTGTTAAGTTTTTTATGGTGCTGGGTGAGTGGGTCAGATTAGAAGCAGGTCACCTAGGAAAAAAGGCTAGCTCTCCTCAACCCCCTGATCCTGAGGATTGATGAAATCTCTCTCTCCATGACACCCTTGTCTGTCTTAAAATATCTCCATAAAGCAAATATTGCTGAGAACTTCCAAGATGGGAGAGAAGGTGCTGTCCATAAGGATGAACAAGACGTTGGCCTTATCCTCCCAGACACTGATGCAGAAGGGCAGCCTAGAAGTAACTGAGGCTGTAGGAGGTGGGAGTGATTTCTGCAGTCTTCTATGGGAGAGCTGGGAAGGGAGGGATTTAACTCCTGAGAGATCTGGAGAAAGTGTTCTTTCCGGTTTGGTGGAAGGAACTCTGAGTTTGGAGCTGGGAGGGGCAGGTTCAGCTCCAGAGTCTAGGATGGGTTGCCTGATAGCTGTGCGTATCAGTTAACAGCCCCAGGAACACTCACTTGGAGATAAATGCATGCAGAGCTGGAGTATGGCCCTTTCTCCCTTCCTCCAGTTTACACACCCTAAAGGTGTGAAGGTTCTCCTTGAAGGAGTATAGATGTACTACTGAGTATGGAGGCACTTGGCACATGCCGGAGCATTACCATAGCTCAGGAAGGAGGATGTGAGCTGGGATCTGAAAGAGTGGACGTCTCCAGTAGGCTTTTCAAGAAGGTTCTGGCATTCACCAGGCAGCTGTGGCTCTCTGGCAAAGGGCATCGCACAGCAGCAGTTGCTGGAACTGGGCCTGATGCAGCGGTGGTGGTGGCGAAAGCACTCAGAGGAAACGGAAATGGAGCAAAGGGGACAGGGAGCTGGGGGCGGGGAGGGCAGGGCAGCTGACCACACCTCAGTCTGACTGGCCCAAGTGCCAGCAGGGAAGGGTCGCTGGGTCAGGGCAGGGGTGGGGATGGGTGGCTGCTCAGGAAGGGCCGGCCACCTAGCACCACGGAGACAGGACAAGGAGCGGCCATCACTGCTCCACCTCTGCCCCTCCTTGTTCTATTCCAAAGGGAAAAGCTGTGATGAAAGGCCTTTAAGAAAAGTAGGGCAGAGGGAAGATGACCCAAGCAGGGGTTGCCCGGACACTAGTGAACGGACAGCTGGGTTGCGTGTCCGGCCTGGGCAGGAGGGAGAAGTGCCCTGAGAAGCGATGCGCTTTGTTTCGCATTCAAACAGGATGCTCAAGGTCCAGCAGGACCCTCCCTGCCAGCCCTCCTCCCTTCCAGCCCTCCTCCCTGCGTCCCTGAGTCCACGCAGACAGAGAGGAGAGAGGAGGGTGTAGGGGTATAGTGTGCGTTGAAAAAAAACGCAGAAGGGAGAGAAAGTGGGCTCAGAGCGGAAAAAGGCAGGATTATATCCTCGGGTACCTTCACGAGGCTCCAGGACTGGAGGGGGATACTGCAAACAAAACAGCGCAATGAATATTATCCCCCACCCCCCGGCGTGCGGAAGGCCCACTCTGTGTGTGGAGCTGAAATAGGCGGCCTTTTTAAAAGGAAGAGAAACAAATTTGCAGCATCTTGGGGCGTGTCATCTTGGAGTGTTCTTCCTGTGCATACTCTCCACGGCAGCAGATTTCCGTCCCAGTCCGCTCCCTCCAGGGTAGTGTGGATGCCTGGTTAGGCCACTGGGGTAGGCGGCAGAGAGGCAGCATAGCTACAGGTTCAAAATGTGGACTCTAACGCCACACCCTCTGGTTTTGTAACCTGGCTCTGCCACTGGGACTCAGTTTCCTCATTTGTAAAATAGTAGTATCAACTGTAGGATTGTTCTTAGATCGGTTTATACATGGGAAGCACTGAGAAGACTGCCTGGCACCTCGTAAGAGCTCTGCAGTGTTGGCTTTCATTGTTATTGTAATTAAATATCTGTGTTTAGAAGATATTCTCTAAATGTTAACTGCTGTCAGAAAGATCAAAATATCAAATGCTTCCTGAGCCCTCATGTGTCCATGATGCTATGCTCTATGCTTATTTTTGGTGCTGGATTGAGTATATGTTTTCTGCCCAGGAACTTACTTTCCCCAGTGGACACACTGATTTAGACATACACAAAGAACTGAAGAATAAAATGGGAGTAAGGCACGAAAAAATAGTGCATCAGAAAAGAAACAACTGAGCATAAGAAGTCAACCCAAATTTGTGCTGACTGTTTTAACAAAGTGGTAATCTCATTTCTTTTTTTTTTTGCAGTACGCGGGCCTCTCACTGCTGTGGACTCTCCCGTTGTGGAGCACAGGCTCCGGACACACAGGCTCAGCGGCCATGGCTCACGGGCCCAGCCGCTCCGCGGCATGTGGGATCTTCCTGGACCGGGGCACGAACCCATGTGCCCTGCATCGGCAGGCAGACTCTCAACCACTGTGCCACCAGGGAAGCCCTGGTAATCTCATTTCTTACCGGTAGGGTTTTAAAGTTGGTTAATAGGTCAATTTGTAGCTGTTAAGCTGTCATGTACCTACCTGGAAGGAAGTCTCTGTTGGACTATCACAGGATCATTCTTATCCTGGGGAACATTTTCCATAATAATATTTTATTAATCATTATAATAAATATTTCATGTTATCTTGGTGAGTAGTTTTATGTAATAATTTTTATTATCATGGTAAATAATTAAAATATGTAATGTATGCTGTTTTAATAAATATATTTATAACAATGTTTTATTTCTATAATAAGATATTGAGAGGTATACCAGTTATTATGTCATTTCATCAATCCAAGATTCCTGTGTTACAAAATATTTGTTATCCCATTTGACAGGTTAGAAAAGTGAGACATAGATTGAAGTTGCCCAAGTCCACACAGTTAAACTATAGAGCTTGTATTTAAACCTAGGACTATTTGATTCCAAACTTATTTTTATTTTTATTTTTTTGCAGTATGCGGGCCTCTCACTGCTGTGGCCTCTCCCGCTGCGGAGCACAGGCTCCGGACTCACAGGCTCAGTGGCCATGGCTCACGGGCCCAGCCGCTCCGCAGCATGTGGGATCTTCCCAGACTGGGGCACGAACCCGTGTCCCCTGCATCGGCAGGTGGACTGTCAACCACTGCGCCACCAGGGAAGCCCTAAACTTGTTCTTAATGACAGATAATTCAAAGCTAATAATTTGGATAATCAGAAAGATCTCAAAGGTAAGAGAGCTATGGACTGAAACTAACATGATTAAATAAAATGGGGAGAGATGGAAATTTCTGAATGTACCTTCATAAAACTAGCTATTTGAGTCTGAATTGGAGAAACTATGGCTTACTAAGAGTTTATGTGGAATACACTTAGGTTTACTTTCTTTTTTTTAACTTGAGTTTCATATGAGCCAACAAATTGTAACATGGCTGCCGATGAAAGCTGATTGTTGTGGTTGCAGCAACAGAAGTAATATCTGCCGAAATACAACCATATAGGAATTAGTAAATAGAACACTAAGAGAGCATTCATGACAGTGAAGGGTCTGGAAAATATACTGGTTTCTACAAATCTCAACAATAAGGAATCATAATGGTTTTTTTTCTAGAAAGCAGTAATAATTATAATAATACCTAATTCTTTTAAAATTCTTTATATATATATATATATATATATATATATATATATTTATTTATTTATTTATTTATTTATTCATTTATTTGGCTGTGCCGGGTCTTAGTTGCAGCATGTGGGATCTTCCTTGCAGCATGCAGGATCTTTAGTTGCGGCATGCGGGCTCTTATTTGCAGCATGTGGGCTCTTAGTTGCAGCATGTGGGATCTAGTTCCCTGACCAGGGATCGAACCCAGATGCCCTGCAT
Source organism: Lipotes vexillifer (assembly GCF_000442215.2). Taxonomy (NCBI): domain Eukaryota; kingdom Metazoa; phylum Chordata; class Mammalia; order Artiodactyla; family Lipotidae; genus Lipotes; species Lipotes vexillifer. The sequence goes on along the minus strand of NW_006788828.1, from coordinate 649,886 downwards.
TGGCAGCGTGGAGTCTTAGCCACTGGACCACCAGGCAAGTCCCAATAATACCTAATTCTGATAAAACAGTTCCTTTGACCCAGGCATATTTGTACATATTAACTCTTTTACTCCTTACAACAAATTCATAAGTAGTCCTATTATTATTCCCATTTTATGGATGAGGAAAATTTGTTAGCAGCATAGAAAACTAATAGTAGCCCTCTACCTTGTGCTTTTAGCTTCTGCCACAGTCATGTGAAAGACGCATGTGCAGTGAACAGAGTTTTTACTTTAACATACAGTTAAATCTGCAAGAGGACTAATGATAGATAAGTCATATCTCTTTTCCCTACCCTTTCTGGATGCAATATAATTAACCCCTCCTTTTCAAGAATAGCATGTAGATACAATGGCATACTACTCAGCCATAAAAAATAATGAAATAATGCCACTTGTAGCAACATGGATGGACCTAGAGATTATCATACTGAGTGAAGTAAGCCAGACAGAGAAAGACAAATACCATATGATATCACTTACGTGTGGAATCTAAAACATGCCACGAAGGAGCTCCCTGGTGCCTCCATTGCAATGCAGGGGACACAAGTTCAATCCCTGGTCAGGGAACTAAGATTCCCACATGTTGCAGGCAACTAAGCCCATGCACTACAATGAAGATCCTGCGTGTCACAACTAAGACCCAACTCAGCCAAATAAATAAATAAATATTTTAAAAAATGACACAGATGAACTTACCTACAAAACAGAAACAGACTCACAGGCACAGAGAACAGACTTGTGGTTGCCAAAGGGGAGGGGAAGTAGAGGAGTGATGGATTGGGAGTTGGGGATTAGCAGATGCTAACTGTTATATATAGAATGGATAAACATTCTACTGTATAGCCCAGAGACCTATATTCAAAATCCCATGATAAACCATAATGGAAAATAGTATGAGAAAGGATGTATATATATATATATATATATATATATATATGCATAACTGAATCACTTTGCTGCGCAGTAGAAATTAATACAACACTGTAAATCAACTATATTTCAATAAAATAAATTTTTAAAAATAGTTTACCTTTAAAAAAAAAAGAATTGTATGTAGAGCGTTAGTTGTTGAAAAGAAGTGCATCCACACTTGAGCTAACTCCTTTTTTTCTTTGACAAGTGGATGCCTCTGACGGCTATTTGGTCTACCAGCCAGTTGTGCCCAGGTATGTGTCATAGCCAGGGAGGCTCACAAAGCCATGTGATTGTCCATCAGTGGGAAACACAGGAAATTGCAGGTTAGGTGTATACGAATTTTGTGCTGGATTTAAAGGCTGAACAGTCCCGACACAGGTAGATATACAGAAAATAGTATGAACTCTTTAGCTGTGATGGTTTTTGTCATTTGCTACTTGGCATCTCTATTTAAAAATTTTGCAATTTGTACTTTCAGCATAACAAGCTAAAAAACAAAAACACCACCACCACAAAACCAAGCCAAAAACCTGAAAGAGCACATTTAATGAAAAATAAAGTACTGAATGTTCATTTATCAAGGTAGTTGATGACAAATATAAAATTTGCATAAAATGTTCATTGACATCAGGGGTTTTAGTGATATCACTAAACATATAAAAAGCAAAGACAGGGCTTCCCTGGTGGCGCAGTGGTTGGGAGTCCGCCTGCCGATGCAGGGGACACGGGTTCGTGCCCCGGTCTGGGAGGATCCCACGTGCCGCGGAGCGGCTGGGCCCGTGAGCCATGGCCGCTGGGCCTGCGCGTCCGGAGCCCGTGCTCCGCAACGGGAGAGGCCACAACAGTGAGAGGCCCGCGTATCGCAAAAAAAAAAAAGCAAAGACACACATCTGCTGAAGAAGCAAAGCACCTACTTCAATGTTAGATGTTATTTTAACTGGATTATGCCCAAAGCAAACAATTAAACATGTGCAGCTGTGGAAAGGTATGTTTACACATCACTCTTTGAAGTGTGACTTTTCATTTAGATCAGATGTCTGTTCTAAATTAATTTCAATCATTTTAAGTTTCAAGATTTCTTGTGCACTTACAAAGTGATGTTAGAGTGTTGGCTCCATTAGCAATAAGAATTTGGTGAACAGTTAAATAATTCCCGTTTTACGTCAGGATCATCAGATATTTCAAACAGGAAATCAGCTAATTCTGGTTAATGATTCAATTCTTTTTCCATCTGACAATTCATGACATCAAAGTAAAACTTCCAGAGGTTCATCTGTTGAAGGTGAAACACTTGATATCATTGTGAGTATTGTAATAAATTCAGTTAAAAATCCAACATTGAAGATGAAATTATTTGTTGCTGTGGTGATATTATGAATATAAATTTTAGCAGAGCATAGCACCATGGTAAAAACTGTGCTCTAATCATGTTCTCTATGGAGCAGAAATGTACTTGGAATTGATTTTGGTGCACACACAACTCCTAATTGCATCCAAACAAATTTCAATATTTTAGTAATTGAAATAGAAGCTGATAGTGGTTAAATTTTTTTTTTTTTTTAACTTTTTTTTTTTTTTCTTTTTTTTTGCAGTACACGGGCCTCTCACTGTTGTGGCCTCTCCCGTTGCGGAGCAGAGGCTCCGGACGCGCAGGCTCAGCGGCCATGGCTCACGGGCCCAGCCGCTCCGCGGCACGCGGGATCCTCCCGGACCGGGGTGCGAACCCGTGTCCCCTGCATCGACAGGCAGACTCTCAACCACTGCGCCACCAGGGAAGCCCGATAGTGGTTAAATTTGAACACAGAGTAACTGAATTACAATTTTTTTGTGTGTGTATGTGTGATGAAGCTGACCTTAAAAAGCAAACAAATACTGCAACATGACAGTATGTACTTTCTCTTTGTCATGCATCATCATTTGAATCTTATAAATGTTTGAGCTTTTTGAAGAATTGCTTGGAAAATCAACTTAAATGTCAACCATGGGGAAGAAATCCTCCAAATTTTGATTGCGTTTCGTTCAAAATCATTTGGAAATATTTAATCAAATTATTCAATAAAGGGAACAACCACACCTTTAGCTTTTAAAGTTTATAGTAAACTGCAATGATTGAAAACAAAGTTTGTAAACAGGGAGATATTAATATTTATCCTTACAAAAGCAAGGAAAGAAGTGAACAAATTAGTTAATAAGTGCTCAAACAGTGGAATAGCTCAACATGTGGGAAAAAATCTTTTGAAAAGATTTTATTTTCAATTTGATAAGTTTTTATTCTATTCTGGAATGCATTGAAATTAAGAAGAACTGTGATTTTCATAATCTAAATTAGATTAAGTATTTAGCAGAATTATAAAAAGAACACCCCCTTTTTTTTTTTTTTTTTTTTTTTTTTTTGCGGTGTTCGGGCCTCTCACCGCTGTGGCCTCTCCCGCCGCGGAGCGCAGGCTCAGCGGCCATGGCTCACGGGCCCAGCCACTACACGGCATGCGGGATCCTCCCGTACCGGGGCACAAATCCGCGTCCCCTGCCTCGGCAGGCGGACCCCCAACCACTGCGCCACCAGGAAAGCCCAAGAACACCCTTTAAAAGGAATTTATTTTGTAAAATATATTTGCTGAAGAAAGTACTCTGGGATTGAAAAAAAAAGTACCCGTGAAATATTTGGGTTGAAATATTTACAGATTTCAGTTTAAAAATTAAAATTTGAAAATAAGCTCTGTTTGGCAGACTTTGCTCAGAGCTGCCTGTGGAGTGCTCAGCACCAGTAGAGAGTGTAGTTTCTTTAATAAAAATACTACAGTCAGGGATTTCTCTGGTGGTCCAGTGGTTGAGAACCTGCCTTCCATTGTAGGGGACGCAAGCTCGATCCCTGGTCAAGGAACTAAGATCCCACATGCCACAGGACAACTAAGCCTGCGTGCCACAACTACTGAGCCAGTGCACTCTAGAGCCCGAGCGCCACAACTAGAGAGAAGCCCATGTGCCACTACGAAGAGCCCACGTGCCGCAACTAAGACCCGATGAAGCCAAATAAATAAATATTTTAAAAAATACTACAAAGAGATCAATGAAGCTGTCATGAATTTCAAATTTATTAACCATAAAATTCAACTATGAAGAATGCTGCAGGCAATTTTATAAGAAAAGTAAAAATAATAAATCCTTATTTTAAAATTCTTTACAAAAACACCCATGACATGGTATTATAGACAGATAAAGCTAAGAAATTGATTAAATACATAAATATGTACCAAGGGTAATTATTTCACCTTTATTATTTTTAATGTTTAGATGATTATTATAAGGACTTGAAAAGTTTTGTCTTAATATACTCAGATACGTTATTTTAACATTTTAAGAAAGAATTTTATTTTATTTTTTTTTTTGTGGTACACGGCCTCTCCCTGTTGCGGCCTCTCCCGTTGCAGAGCACAGGCTCCAGACGCGCAGGCTCGGTGGCCATGGCTCACGGGCCCAGCCACCCCGCGGCATGTGGGATCTTCCTGGACCAGGGCACGAACCCGTGTCCCCTGCATCAGCAGGCAGACTCTCAACCATTGCACCACCAGGGAAGCCCAAGAATTTTATTTTTGAAATTAATTTTTAGTGAAGTAATGTATAAATTCTCCAATAATATAACACAGTTCTGTTGGTCACTTAATCAATGTTTCAAAATATTATGTAATTTTAAGTTCTTGTCTTAAGTTTTTATTTTGATGCAATTTCAAACTTATAGGAAAGTTGCAAGCCTATTACAAGGGTCTCCAGTATTCCTTCACCAGTTTCCATTTTGCTCCAATTACTTTATTTTATTTATTTATTCATTTTGGCTGCACGGGTCTTAGCTGTGGCACGTGGGGTCTTCTTTGTGGCATGCAGGATCTTTAGTTGTGGCATGTGGACTTCTTAGTTGAGGCATGCATGTGGGATCTAGTTCCCCGACCAGGGTTTGAACCCAGGCCCCCTGCATTGGGAGTGTGGACTCTTACCCAATGGACCACCAGGGAAGTCCCTTGCTCCATTTACTTTAGCATTTTCCCTTCCCTCTTACTCTCTCTCATATCAACATGTTTATGTGTATAAAATCTTTTTTTCTGAACCATTTCAGTGTAAGTTCAAGACATCATGTCCCTTTTCTACTAAATCATTTCATGTGAATTTTCTGAAAATAAGGATATTGAATTTAGGAAAATTAACATTACTATAGCACTATTATCTAACCCATAGTTCACGTTCAAATTTCATCTCTTGGATCAATAATATCTCTCATAGCTACTTTTTTCTCGTCCAGGATCCAATCCAGTTATCATTGTAGCAGTAGTTGTCAAGTCTTTTTGGCATCCTTTAAACTGAAAGAGTTCTTCAGTTTTACTTTGTCTTACTTAACCTTGACATTTCTTAAGAGAACAAGCCAGTTGTTTTGTAGAATGCTTCTCAATCTGGGTGTGATTAATTTTAGGCCATGCATTTTTGGCAGGGATAAAGTGATATGTCCTTCTCAGTGCATCACATCTGGAGGCACACGGTGTCAATTTGCCCCAATGTTAATGATGTTGACATAGATCAGTTGGATGAGGTGGTGTCCACCAGCTGTCTCCCTTGAAATGTGGAGATATATTTTGTGAGAATTACTTGGACATCATGTAATTTTTACCCACTATATTTAACGTCAGTTGATTTTATCAATCATCCTAGATATGACCAATGGGAACTCCTTCAAGCTGGTTCCATGATCTTTTGATATGATCTCTTATTCTTTATATATTTCTTTAATTTTCAGCACAAGGTATTATAGGAGCATCTTGTGCTCTTACTGCTCCAAGCCTGGAATCAGCCTTTTCTCCAAGCAGCCCTGGCTTTTTAGTAAAGAATGGTATTTATAAACCAAGATCTGAGAACTAGGTGTGCTGATTGTTATAATACATGTGTGTCATTGCTTAGAGGCCCTCTCAGTGGCAGTGCTAACACACACACACACACACACACACACACAAACATGGACATATACAAACGTCTCTCTCTCTCTGTATGTATGTATATAGAACCATGAATTTATGCTGATGCTTCCAGTTCAATCCAACCCCACAGATACATTCTAGTCTTCTCCCTCACCATATCTACAATATGTAATTACTCACTTGCCCATGCTTAGCCTACACAAAAAATAACTTCAGAATTGCTCAGCCATACCACTGTGAAAAGCAAATTTACTAGAGTTTAGTATATATTAACAGTTTTACAAGGTAAAAATTACATACAGTGAAGTATAGAATCTTAAGTGTACAATGAGATGGGATTTTTCAAATGGATATACCAATGTATCATACCCTTATCAAGATAAAGAGCAGTTCTATTATTCCAGTGAATTCCTTCTTGCCCCTTTAAGTCCCTCCTGCAGCATACATACTCAAAGGTTGATTTTTTTCTTTCTGATTTTTTAAAACCATCTTAATTTAGTTTTACTTAATTTATCTATTGATTGATTTGCCTGAGCCACGCAGCTTTCAGGATTGAACACTTGCCCACCACAGTGAAAGCATGGAGTCCTAACCACTGGACTGCCAGGGAATTCCCAGTTTTACCTGGGAATTTACCTGTCTTAGAACTTCATACACAGGTCATGAAGATATTCTTGTAGATCCTTCTAGAAGTTTTTCAGTTTTACTGTTTATTGCTAGGTCTATGATCTGTAACAAATTAATTTTTGTGAATGGTGAGATAGGAGTCAAGGGTCATTTCTCCCTCATACATATAGCTGTTTCAGTACCATATGTTGAAAAGACATTCCATTTGTTCTCATTTTATTGTTTGGTGCCCGTGCTGAATATTAATTTGTAAATATATTTATGGACTCTATTTTTTCCACTGATATTTCTCTAGCTTTATGCTATTATCCCACTGTCTTGATTATTATAGCTTTACAGTAAGTCTTGATATGAGGTAGTGTAGGTCCTCCAACTTTGTCATTTTTTAAAGATTGTTTTGGGGGAATTTCCTGGTGGTCCAGTGATTAAGATTCAGCCCTTTCGCTTCTGAGGGCCTGGGTTCGATTCTTGGCTGGGGAACTAAGATCCCACAAGGTGTGGCCAAACAAAAACAAAACAGGAAAAAAGAAAAGATTGTTTTGGTTATACTAGTTCCTTTTTCATTTTCCATATACGTTTAGAAGTATCAGAGTCCATAAAAATACCTGTAGGAATTATAACTCAGATTATTGTGAATCTATAGATCCATTTGTGGAGAATTAACATTTTTAACAATATTAATTTTTCCAGTTCATGAACATGACATATTCCTCCATTTATTTAGGTCTTTAATTTTTATCTCAGCATATTTTGTAGTTTTGAGTATAGAGGTCTTGCATGTTTTTGCTAAATGTGTTTCTAAATATTTTATGTTTTTGGATGCAGTTGTAAATTGAATTGTTTTTACACTTCATTTTCAATTGTTTGCTGTTAGTGTGTAGAAATGCTACATTATAGGTTTTTTTTAAGTTGATTTTTTTTTAATCCTATGATTTTGATGAAATCACTTATTAGTTCTGTTATAGTTTTGTTAGCTTCTTAAGGATTTCCAACTTAACATTTATGATGTCTGTGATTGGAGACAGTTTTAGTTTTTTTTTCTTCTTTTCAAATCTTTTTGCCTTTTATTTCACTTACTTGGCTTATTGCAGTGGCTGGATGAGTATATAGTTTTTGTTTTTGTTTTTGTTTTGATGATTTACACTTTATTACACATTTTCCCCTAAAGAATTTGAATATGATTTATACTGTTTTTAGAGAATTCTGAGAATCTTTATGTGAATTAGCTATTGGTATATATTTTTATATTATACCTACTTTTATTCAGTGAGAAAAAGATACCGACAATTAAAAAAATCCAAGTTAGATAGATACACATCTTTAGTTCTCATTTATCTTTCTTTTTAGTTATTTTAGCATGATTTTGCTGCCTTGATATTGAGGCAGATTCCATTCTCCACTCCCCTAACCGCCCCCAACCCCACAACTAGTTCTATTTCCAAGTTAAGTATGGTCACGTGACTAAATTTTCTCTAAGAATATGTGAATGGAAGTGATGTGTGCCACTTCTTGACCTAGTCTAGGGTATGTCCCACTACAGTTTCTTCTGCCTGTTAGCCAGATGCAATCTTAATGTGACAGTGACCTGACTTTAACCATATGATAAAGACCAGGCACTACGGTTTCTTCTTTATGTTTTTGGATGTAGAATATCTTTTTTTGGTAGATTCCAGTCCTTTTTTAACCCATGGTTGTTCAGCAGTTAGTTGTAATTTTGGTGTGCTCGTGAGAGGAGGTGAGTTCAAGGTCCTCCTACTCTGCCATCTCATCTTCCTCCCAGGCTCAAGACCAGGCACTAAGCAATGGTGGAGGAACATGAAGGAAGGATCCTGGGTTTCTGAATAACCATATGGAGGAAAGCAGCCTTTTGACCTGGACTGCTCCTTTCAGACTATCAGATGAGAGAAATACACTTTTGTCTTCTTAAAACTACTCAATTATTGTTAATTCTCTTTATTTCAGCAGCCTAGCCTAAATAACAGTTAGAGAAGGAATAGGTCCAGATGGTTTCTCAAGTTCACAGGTTCAAGTTAGTCCATTTAGAGTATATAGTTTTTTGATAGAACTTGTGTAAAATTGATATTATTACTTCCATTGTTTCTGATGAGTAGTCTACCATCATTCATATCATTGTTCTCTTTTTAGTAATATGTCTCTTTTTTTCTTAATGCTTTTAAGATTTTTTTTTATCTTTGATTTTCAGCTGTTTGATTATGATGTGCCTAAGTGTATTTTTCTTTGTGTTTATCCTGCTGGGAGTTTGCTGAGCTTTTGGGATCTGTGTGCTGTTTTTCATAAAATTTGGTAAGCTTTGGCCATTATTTCTAAGTCATTTTTCTTCCTGTTCTTTATATTCCCTTCTTCTGGAATCTAATTGCAAGTATGTTGGTCTTGCTGACATTGTCTTATACATTTCTGAGGTTTTGTTCATCTTTTTTCAATCTTTCTTTCTCTCTCTCTCTTTTTTTTGACCATGCTGTGTGGCTTGTGGGATCTTAGTTCCCCGACCAGGGATTGAACCTGGGCCCCGACAGTGAAAGCGCCAAGTCCTAACCACTGGGAAGCCAGGAAATTCCCTTTTTTTTCCTTTTTATATTGGATACTTCCTATGGGCCTATTTTCAAATTCATTGACCCTTTCTTCAAACTCCATACTGTGATTCTTCAAACCAGTAAGACTGGGACTTTCTGCTTAAGTTCTAGCTGACTTCTGTCTGTGTGGACTAGGAAATACCCTCAGGCAAAAAATCTATATAAACACAAATTTTATCCAACTTAGTTCTCTTTCAAAGATTGCCCAGTTTCTACTGCTTTTGATTGATCTCCAGAGCCTTCAAATGGCTGTTTTAAAATATTTTTTGCAGCATTATCTGCAGAAAATACAAGCTACTTTGTCAATATCAGATACGGAAACAGTAATACGAATATTATTTTCCCAAATTTACCTAAAAAAGGAAAAATATGTCATAGATATAAATATATATATAACTGCAAAACAGTCAGTAGAATAGAAAGTTGTAAAAATAAATAAATTTTAAAAATTTTAGTAAATATTTGAGGGAGTTCCACGACAGTCCAGTAGTTAGGACTTGGTGCTTTCATTGCTGTGGCCCAGGGTTCAATCCCTGGTTGGGGAACTAAGATCCTGCAAGCCACACGGCACAGCCAAAAAAAAGAAGAAAAAAAAAATTTGGTTACAGCTGACAAACTTACCTTAAAATATTCCATGTGTTAACTCGAGCCTATTTGTGCATCACTAGAATGTAGCACATGCCACATGCAGTTCACCTCCTGAGTCAACAGCCCCTGAGTGGCTCTCTTTGTTATTTAATGAGCGGGGTGTGTGGTTGGGTATTTGAGCGTTGTGGCAGCATCAAATTGTGCTATCAAGGTTTCTAAAGGCATTGTCTCCATTTTTGTACTTATCTCATGGCAGTTCAGCCACAAACATCTTACAGACTGGTACCAGTCCATGAAATGTACTATGCAGAGCACTGATACACAAAACCTCCCCCAGCTCTCTGGGCGGGATTTCTCCCCTGCCTCACTTCCAGTTTTATTTTTCACCCTTTCTGCTCTGCTCTGTCCTCAGGAGGCTGACATGTATCTCTTGCCTTCTGGCTTCCTGTTGCATCTGACCAATGGAGACAACCAGAAGGAGATGGAAGGGCAGAATAGTCAGGTTGATATGTTTAGTCCTGTAGTCCTTTCTTAATGGGTCACTGGAGATTGGTTGTGTTTCTGTCCCTCTACTAAAGGCCACAGATCCAATCAGGTAGCCATCTCATTACGGCTACCTTCTTTCGGTTCTGGTATCTACTCTGTTCCCTTGTCCTCCAGGCCTTTGTTATTAGCATGATATTGCATTTTCCTGCCCACACAACTTTGTTGACTATCCTCAAATGATGTGTGTGCCACCTCTTTGCTGTCAGGACTCTGACTAAGACCCCCTCAGGTAAGATGTGTGTGGGTTGCAGTAGTAAGCAATCTGCAAAGATCTAGGACTCAAATACCCTCTGTTTTATGGATTATGTTAATAGACCATCTCTGATGAATTGAGACGGCTTAGACTGAGGGTCAGCTGGTGGTTAGGGACATTCAGTATGAGGGAGGGAACCAAGGACAAGAAAAGGGCTGGCTTGGAGCATAGCACGTGGCCAAGGCGGCAGGTTCCTCCTGATGCAGCCTCCCTGGCACTGTGGACATACCTCTGAACAACAGCCATGTCTATCTAGAACAAGCCAGGTAACTAGTCGTGTTGTGTAGTGAGTATTGCTGATCTTAACATGTCTTTCTATTTTTCCATACTCTACCTTGAGAAACACCTGCCAGACCAGTGGCATAGCCATGAATTGGTATCCAGGTCCCCTTCTTCAAGGGATTGGTGGCCAGCACAGATATCATGAGACACCACGGTTCTCACAGCCATGAGGAAGAATTGTATCACACTATCAAACCACCCACTTTTCATAGATAGTCCCTCAACAGGAACTGCTGCAAATCTTGACATCCATCAGTGGATGGACTCATCATAGTTTCCAGTTTTCTTCCATCATGAGGTTGGTTAAAACAGGACTGACCCCTTGGGCTGAGTAAGACTCCTTAGGTTTTTTTTCCCTTGACATTGGAGGTGAGACAACCCTGAAGAGAGAGGCAATACTTTTTCACAATAGAGGAGTAAGATGCATAGTTACTTAATTTGAATATTTTTAAAAGATATCCTTATTTTATATTGCATGTTGGTAAAGAGGGGCATATCAATCACAAGAATAGCTAAGAGACATTTAAAACAGCAGGCTGCAGAGACAGCAATAGCACTAGAACTATGTTATGTTCTCTATGTTATGTCCGTGTTATGTCCTCTATAAGTATTGGTGCTTTTAGGGCAGAAAATTTGTTTGAGAACACATTTACTAAGTGGATAAAATCCTCATTTCATTTGTATAAGTCTTCTTCCTAAAGAAGGTAGAATTTTAGAATGTCTTATTTTTTATGGTATCAACTTGGGCTTGGTTGGATGATGAGACCAATGATGAGGATGTTTTCGGGGAGAGAGGAACACAGAGAACCAAATTTAACTGGTTAAATTTACGAGAAGTTATTGTTTTTGTGATCTGTTTTTATTCTGTTGGGGCCAGTGTGTTGATTTTGAAG
>NW_006788828.1:618854-638181 GCF_000442215.2 Lipotes vexillifer | reverse complement strand
GACGCGCAGGCCCAGCGGCCATGGCTCACGGGCCCAGCCGCTCCACGGCATGTAGGATCCTCCCAGACCTGGGCACGAACCCGTGTCCCCTGCATTGGCAGGTGGACTCCCAACCACTGCGCCACCAGGGAAGCCCATGATGAGCACATTTTAAGAACTCTTTAAAAAACCCACCCTCAATAGCTCTTTAAATGCAGTCACCTGTTGGCAAGTGGTCAAGACATAATTCATAATGAAACATTTGTTGTTTGGGATTAGTCCATATCCATCAAGCAAAAGCTTGTCTAGCAGTCAGTCGCCTTTTCCAGAGGTCCTGTTAGGGAGACTTGTTGTATGTATTCTTTTTTAAAAAAATTTATTTGCTTTTATTTTTGGTTGTGTTTGGTCTTCATTGCTGTGCGTGGGCTTGCTCTAGTTGTGGCGAGCAGGGGCTATTCTTCGTTGCAGTGCACAGGCTTCTCATCGTCGTGGTTTCTCTTGTTGCAGAGCACGGGCTCTACGTGCACAGGCTTCAGTAGTTGTGGCACGTGGGCTCAGTAGTTGTGGCTCACAGGCTCTAGAGCGCAGGCTCAGTAGTTGTGGAGCACAGGCGTAGTTGCTCTGCAGCATGTGGGATCTTCCCAGACCGGGGCTCGAACTCGTGTCCCCTGCATTGGCAGGCAGATTCTTAACCACTGTGCCACCAGGGAAGCCCTGTATGTATTCTTTTAATGTGATTCATATCAAGGGTTAAATTCTGTGATCCTTGCTGGGGTCATATGGTCAAGCTTATGCTGGGTTCAGTATTTTTCTTTCTTCACCCACCATCAGAGGCTACAAGGCCCTGGACTTTTCTCTGTCCAATGTCAGGACTAACCTTGTCTTTCTTCCTTCATTCCTATTGTTCTTCTTTTCTATTTCATATCACTTTACTCATGCACTGCCTGCCTGGGTGAGGAGGCAATGGAAGAATTCCACTTAATGTCTTTATGTGAAAATTTTAGGTGACAAGCAAAGAGTATATAGTCTGGCAGGGAAGATACCTAATTAGAGATGACCATGTTTGAGACGGATGCTCAAATTAAGGTGAGCCCAGTGTTATGGTGCGTATGGGAAAAAGGTCGTCATGAGAAGATCTTAGAAAGTTTCCTTTCTTTTATTTTTGGCCAGAGGTGCAGCTTGTGGGATCTAGTTCCCTGACCAGGGATTGAACCCAGGCCCTTGGCAGTGAGAAGGCAGAGTCTTAACCACTGGACTGCTAGGGAATTCCCAGAGAAAGTTTTCTATATTAGAAGATATATAGGGATTTCCCTGGTGGTCCAGTGAGTAAGACTCCATGCTTCCAATGCAGGGGGCCCGGTTTCGATCCCTGGTCAGAGAACTAGATTCCGCATGCACGCCACAACTAAGAAGTCTGCATGACGCAACTAAAAAAAAAAAAAAAAAGATCCCACATGCTGCAACTAAGACCTGGTGCAGCCAAAAATAAAGAAATTTAAAAATATATATTTCTTTAAAAAAAAGAGAAGATATGTAAAGAAGTACAGAAGCATGAGCTGAAAGATAAACAGGGCCTAAATCATGAAATAATTTGAATGACATATTAAGGAATTCAGTCTTTAATCTGAATTATGGGAAGCCATAGAATATTTTTAAGTGGCATGTTAAGGTTTATGTCTTTGAAAGCTCTCTCTAGTAGTGTTATGGAAGATAAACTGTAGATAGAAGATCTAATGGCACACAATGGAAGCAGAAAGGGTGAGAAATTGTAAGGGCCTGGAAGTGGGGGAAATGAATTTGCATAAGAGGAGACAGAGGCAAGAGACATTTCAGGACTTAGACTCCACAGGACTTGGGTTGGCTTGGAATAGGATGGGCAGATGAAATAGGGATTGGGGTTTTAGGGGTGATGGATAGTAGTATCACTGGTCAAAAGAAGGAGTATAAGAATAGAAGCAAGTTAGTTGGGGGGAGTGGGTAAGAGATTCTGAGTTTAGTTTTGAACATATTGGATTTGAGGTATCTATGGGGAGATAATATTACATGTGTAAGCATGGAATAAGAAGAAAGATTTTTTTTTTTTTTCTTTTTACAACTGGTAATATTCAGTAATTTTCAGTCTAGTATATTTTTTCAATCATATTCCCACTGCTATAGTTTTCTTCTTTCTTGATATTTGGCCACTCATAGATATATTTCTGACTCATTTGCATTTATATGCTGAGTTATTTTTGTATCATCACTATTTTTGATTAGAAATATATTTGACCTTGAAATATGCAATTAAAGTTTATTTTATTTGCATTATTGTTTGATATTTCAGTGCAAAACATTTTTTACATACATATCTCATATTTCTGTATACAACACAGATACAAGTAGGTTTTATCAGATGAGGAAACTGAGGCTTAAAGGTACCAGGCAAGTACTTAGGCTTGTGCAGAGAGAGTTCCAAAAAATAAAGCTGGGGAAAGTGGGCCTGCAATGGGGCCTGCAGAGTAAGCATAACCAGAAGAAAGTGTCAGAGCTGGGATAAGAAGAAGCTGGGATAGGAAGTTGATGTGGGAGAGTTGGAGGGGTTCCCTAGCAAGTGTCAGGAGTAGCAGAATATTGCCCTGGGCTTGACTTCTACCTGTGTGGGACGGTGTGTACCTGGGTCCGTTTCAAGAACCTCTAGGCTATTCACATTCAATCCCACGTATAAACAGAACTTCTAGTATGTCCTTGGCACAAGGTTAGGAACTGGGGATATAAAGATTAAATAAGAGAGTCCTGCTCCCCCCAGGGCTGGGAGTGACATATGTATAAACAACAGACTATACACAACCGTTAAGTTCTAAAATAGAGTGAAGAATAATATACTTTGGGAATAGGGAAGAGAGTAGCTAATATTGTCTAAGAGTTCAGCAAAGAGAAGAAGAAAGGAGTTAATTTGAGCTGAAACTTGAAAAGGCTGGGGAGTTATTTACTAGGTAGGAAAGGAGGGCAAGGATGTTCCAAGTGCTGGGAAGAACAAAGGCGAAAGCTTGGAAGTATAGATGTGTATGGAGTGGATATAAGTTGGTGTAAAACATACTACCAAGACTAGACCCCCTCAAGGAAGGAGATGCAGGTGGAAAGGTGGACATCTTATCACCATCTCTATGGAAACTTTTCAAAGGCATGCCTGGGAGGATGGGTGAGGCGGGGAACTCAGACCACCTCTTTCAGTGGTAGAATCAGCTGGATTTCTGACCCCTGAGCAGCCCATGGCTCTTCAATGATGTCTATGTCCACAGATCCTAGGAGAAGTGAGAAGATTGAATACAACTGAACCCCCTCCCTTCCTCCTTACCTAGGAGTCTGGACAAGTTTTCAGGCCACTCATTTTCTACAGGTTGTTAGGTCATAGGCACCGTGACCTTGGTGTTTCTTGTGGCTTGGAGGGTCCCAGCTCTTTGCAGTAAAGATATTCATGAAAAATTGGGTAGAAGTCAAGTGTTTGTCAACTGTGGGATAGAGGGCTGCATGAAAAAGACAGGACTCAAGTTCACCTTGAGGTGTAGTCAGGATGAGCAGGTCCACCTGGCAGAGAAGATAGTCTGTGCTCAGGCACAGGTATGGAAATTAATGAGACACATGTTGGTGGGAAATTGTGACAACTGGCTTCCAATGAACAGAGCACTTACGTTCAGGACAAGGCTCATGTCAGCAAGGCTATTTATAAAGCATTTATATCCCATGTGGAAGGACACTGCAAGCTTCTGAGCCCTGGATAGGGAAAGTGACGTTTTAGGAAGATTATTTTGATGAATGGGAAGCTTGGAGTCTCTCATTATATAAGTATTCTCAACTCCTGGGTTCTTATGAAGTGGAGCCTTTGTATCGTTTTCATGCCAAGCAAATTCATTTGACACCCATCAACCTCTTCTTCATGACTGAAGGTTCTGGAGTTTAGGGTAAGCATAGGAATGAGTTAAGGAAAAATTGTCTGAAGCCTGCATGCAGTCAGTAGCTGAAATCAGCAGGCATTTTATCATCCCTGTGCCATGTGCAGTGGTTTTACCCGAATATTTTTTATCTGTGTTTGCTTCAATCTCAGGGGACAATCTGTTCAGTCACCAAAAGGGATACCTTCAAAGAGTTTTCTTGGATAAAGTTCACTCATGTGGTCAGCTGTGACCTCATCTTACTGCTCCAGGGGCCCTGGTTTGGGACTTGATATCTTGAGTTCCTGCTTCAATAGGGAAGCAGAGAGGCCATTCTTTTTCATGCTTCTCATTTTGGAACATGTCAGAAACCACCATTAGCTTGTTAAGTGTTTTTCCAAAAAATTTTTTTTCATTTTTAAATAATTTATCCCATTGTCCTGCTTATTGTCAAGAGCTGGTAGAGACAGCCAACAGCTCATATTCTTTTCACAAACAAACACAAAGTGGGAGGCTTGGGGAGGTGCAGGGGTGGGGAGAGTAGGGCTTTTCACTTTGCTGGCACAAGAGTTGGAAGTGTAAGGAAAGAATAGAAATATTCATTCAAATCTTCCTAAACTAAATTGAGAACTTGATGTTTCTACCAGTGACCATAATACTCATCTCACAGAAATGTTCACACTTCTCTTTCTTAGCTGTCTTTTCAGATTTGAAACTGTTGGAGCAGGCTCTGTATTCCTTTATTTTATTCATTCTTGAGAGCGAGGCTCCCTGGCAGACTCCTGAAACCCCTTGGAGGAAAAGCCACGTGTCACGGCACATTTCTGTTGCCCAGTGCAGCCAGAAGTGGATGCAAATTCAGTCCCCTCCACTACTGAATTCACATCCTTCTCCTGGAGCACAAGGGCTGGGGCAGATTCAGTTTGAAGAGCAGCTGAGCCGATGGATGGATGGGAGCAGTGTGAAGGGACTGGGGGCAGGTCTTTTGTTGCATCCCCGGGAAGTGAGGCTGTGTGCGGGACTGGACCTGCTTCCAGAACAGGCCCCCGCTGCCTGAAACAACTCATTCCCTGAAGAGCCTCTGACTCATGCCTCTAATAGAACTATTATGGTTTCTTGGCTGCAAAGTTGTTCTTTTGAAATGTAGGGGTTTTTTTCTTTTTGCAATTCGAATTCTGAGTCATCTATATAGATTAATTCCCCTGCTTCCTGCTCTCATGGTATTTTCGAAGCTTTCTTCACAATATCCCTTTACTCAACTAGATTTTAATCTCTATGCATGCAAAGGAATGGGTGTCTGCTCTATTCACGACTGTGTGTCCAGTGTCTGGAATGCTAAATGGAGCGTGGAGGCACATGATAATTTGTTGAATGAATGAATGAATGAATGAATGATGTGTTTTTCCACTGTAGCCATACCAAGCAAGAATGGTTTTTAAGAGGCATCAGACCTCCTAAAGCCATAGCAGGTGGACAATTAAGTAACATGACCCAGAATTTCCCTAGGTTTTTATTTGGGGCACAATTCAACAAGCATGGTCATCTGGTTTCTATGCTACAGTACAGTACAAGTAAATTGGAGACACAGAGGTGGGCTGCTGCTAGAGAAAGGTGACTCGGATAGAAAAAAGAGGAACAACGTAAAGTGTGACAAAAGGCAGGCTTAACTTTAGTGAAGTGTAGGAGCATGAGGCTACTGAATTCAGGGGCAAGTCACCTACAAGCTCACAAGCACTGAGTTCACCCCTCTATTATACTGAAATGTAACCACTGGGTTGGCAGCGAGAATTTTCAGTTATCTGGAAAGTTTACGGTGTGAACTGGTTTATTTCCAAATGACGCTGGGCCACGGAGGTATTAACATGTCTTGGTATGTCAATTGTTTCTTTTAATCCTTTAGAATATCCACCACTTATCTTTGACATGCGTAGTAATAATCATATCCTGTTCTGTTTCTACTTCACAAAACGTAAGACAAGATGTTCCTCCATCTCCATAGTTTCCTTCTGAGCAGGAGGACAACCTTCTACTAATTCTAACTGATAAAGAGGCTTTATGCACATCTGTATTGGAAATTTCCCCCAATCAAAAACAAAAAACAAACAAAGGAAAAGTTGAGAGAAGAATGCAATGACAAGAAGTGATGCTGCGGGTACAGTGATGCTAAAAAGCACAATTCTGATTTGTACACACCTAATGAAGGAATAGAATAGATTTCACAGGAAAGAAAAATAGAGACATGCAGCTGGGGAGAAGCTGAGGATGTTTTCTTAAGGCAATGGAGGGGCAGGTTTTTGTCAACAGAACATGTGATTCTTCTGAACACCTTTTAATGTTCATACCACACTGAACAATATTGGATTCAGATTTCTAGGTAAGGAGAAAAACATTGTATGACTCAGTCCATAAAAAAAATGTCCCAATTCCAGAATTTAATATTTGAGGCACAAATATTGGGTGTCTCCTCATCTGTGATAATTCTGAGCAGGCACCAGTTTGTCTAGTGTGTGAGATGCCACTTAATTAACACCTGAAGGGAACATATGCTAAGCACTAAATATGTAATGTGAAATAACAAGAAATGGTTACACTCAAATTATGACTGGTAAACAACTTAAAGGAAAAGGTGAAATGAATGAAAAAGGAGAGATGAACTCTTCAACACTCAGCTTATATTGACGGTGAAAAGATTATAAAGAAAAACAAGTTTTCCATTTCTTTTCTAATCTTTGTCAACTGGAATGCATGTTTTACATAATTACAACCATAGTGTATGTGTATTTGTATTCATTTTTTTATGACTAAGTATTCCATGGAAGCTACTACTGGAAAAAAACTGCTTATTGGCTGTTTTTTTTTTTCCTCTATGCGGGCCTCTCACTGTTGTGGCCTCTCCCGTTGCGGAGCACAGCTCTGGACGCGCAAGCTCAGTGGCCATGGCTCACGGGCCCAGCCACTCTGCGGCATGTGGGATCTTCCCAGACCGGGACACGAACCCGTGTCCCCTGCATCGGCAGGCAGACTCTCAACCACTGTGCCACCAGGGAAGCCCTGCTTATTGTTTTTGGGAAAAAAATGAATTAGTTCATCTCACTCCATAAACTAATTTAATCTGCAGATTGACTAGACAGTAAAATGCAAAAGTGAAACTTCTGTTAGAAAATAAAATGGAATACAAAGTAAATGATACAAAACACTAATTTGAAAATATACATGCCCCCTAATATTCATAGCAGCCCTATTTACAACAGCCAAGACACGGAAGCAACCCAAATGCCCATCAACAGACGAATGGATAAAGAAGATGTGGTATAAACACAATAGAATATTACTCAGCCATAAAAAAGAAATTCTGTCATTTGCAGCAATATGGATGGACCTAGAGAATATTATGCTTAGTAAAATAAGTCAGACAGAGAAAGACAAATACTGTATGATATCACTTATATGTGGAATCTAAAAAATAATACAAATGAATGTATATGCAAAAGAGGAACAGACTCACAGATATAGAAAACAAACTTGTGGTTACCAAAGGTGAGAGAGAAAGGGGAGAGGGACAAATTAGGGGTATGGGATTAACAGATACAAATCCTATATGTAAAATAGATAAGCAACAAGGATATATTATATACTACAGGGAGTTATAGCGATTATCTTGTAATAACTTATAAGGGACTATAATCTGCAAAAATACTGAACAGCTATGCTGTATACCTGAAACTAATATAATATTGCAAATCAACTATACTTTAATAAAAAGTAAATCATACCACTGGGAAAAAATCCAAATACAAAATACTTAGAAATAAAATGTATAGGTCCTATATGAAGAAAACTAAAAACTGTGTTGAGGGAACTAAAGGAAGACTTGAATAAATACAAAACCAGGTCATGTTAGTGGATAGAAGGCTTAATATGGTAAAGTTGTCAACTTCCCCCAAATATCTATAGCACTAACATATTTCATCAAAATGCCAATAGGATTTCTCTTTGAATTAGGCAAAATGCTTCTAAAGTTCACATGGAACAATTAACATAGGTGAAAATTGAAGAAAATGATGAAAAGAAAGGGAATAAAAAGGCTCTGTTGTATCAGAAGATTAAGATATAATACTATAGTAAATAAAACTGTATGGAACTGGTCCAGAAATAGACAAAACAGATAAATGGACCCAAGTATATATATTTGAACTTAATATATGATAAAAAAAGACTAGATAAGCAGTTGAAAAAAAAAAAAAGTTAGACTACTAGTCCATACCTTACAACAAAATATATTCCTTCAGGATTAAAGTCTTAACAGTAAAAGAGAACATTAATAAAATACAAAGAGAAATATAAGTAAAAATATATAATCTTGATGTGAGGAAGGCCCCAAAGCACAAATCATAGAGGAAAGGTTTGAAATTAAAACAATCTATGTAGGGAGAAAATATATTTTAATTTCAAATATATACATATATACTTAAATATATATATATTTAAAAGGGGAGTGACAGAATGTGTGATAAAGTGACAGATGTAGAGTTATCTTTCTTAATATATAAAGAAACCTTAAAGCTCAACTAAAATATGAGACTACTATTACAAAAAAAAATTTGTTGTTGTTTCATTTTCATTCAGTTAAAAATATTTTCTAATTTCTATTGTGATTTATTGTTTTACCCATGGACTTAGAAATATAATGTTAATTCCAAACATTTGGGTATTTTTCAGATATAGTATCTTCCTTTATTGGTTTCTAATTATTTCTATTATAGTCACAGATATTATTCTGTATGATTTTAGTACAGTTCATTTTACCGAGATTTATTTTATGGCCTAGTGTATGGTGTTTCTTCATAAACATTCCACATGCACTGAGAAGAGTATGTATTCAGCAATTGTTGGATATAGTGTTCTAAAGATATTAGTTCGGTCAAGTGGGTTTGTATTGTTTTCAGCTCATTATATCCTTACTGATTTTTGTTTAATTATTCAATCAATATTTCTATTTTACTCTGAGACAAAATGTATTTATCTGGTTGCTTAGAGCTGCTTTAAATAGATTTCATTAATTCTTTTACATTGATTATGCCATTTCAAATTCCCTAACTCTTTGTTTTGATTCCTTGCTTTCATGACTGGATTTCACCATCAAGTATCAATAGTTTCTTTGAAAATGTGACTTAAAGGAACCTGAGATTTTTCATGTTTTTAATTTTCTACCTGTGGTATTTATATTTAACTACTTGTCTATCTTTGGACCATTTCATTTCTTCACATGTTGGTGCATATTATTCCAATGTCTTCCAGAATTAAAATTTCTGTGGACAAGTCTGAGATCATCTTGAAGTTTTGCCCTTATTTATAACTTTCTTTCCTGTCTGGATGTCTTCTTTTATTTATTTATTTTAATTTATTTTTTTGTGGTACGTGGGCCTCTCACTGTTGTGGCCTCTCCCATCGTGGAGCACAGGCTCCGGATGTGCAGCCTCAGCAGCCATGGCTCACGGGCCTAGCCGCTCCGTGGCATGTGGGATCTTCCTGGACCAGGGCATGAACCCATGTCCCCTGCATCAGCAGGCGGACTCTCAACCACTGTGCCACCAGGGAAGTCCCCTTTATTTATTTTTAAACTTACATATTTTGATATGAAATATAGTACATATATAAATACATTTATTCTTGAAGTTTAATAGTTTAACCAAACTATGTCACAATGTTATGTTGTATCAATTTTACCTGATATGTACTATGCTCCTTCAAATTTACAGACTCTGATCCTTCTTTATTTCAGGGGAATTTTATCTGATTATATATCTCTGAATATAATATTTTTTTCTTCAAGGAAATAAATATATTTAGGTTGAACTGTCTTTGTCCCCTATGTCCATTATATTGGCTTCATTCATTTCATTTCTTTTATTTTTCTTATGTATTTACTCTTTTTATTTCAAGATGTCCCTCCATACCATTAATTTAAAATTTGGCCCTATCTTTTTTATCCCTTGTTGGACCTAGATTATTTATCGGTATAAATGGTGAGGGTTTTGGGTTTTTTTTTGTATTCTTAATATGCTTTTTTCATTCTCTATCTCCTTTTCCATTGCCATGTTGTTATATCACCTTGCTTTTGCACTCTTAAGTTATTGAAGTAATATTCTTATTAAACTTCTTTTATAGTACACATTCTAAGAGAATTTGCTTCTGTTTCTTGAGTTCTATTCCACTCCAAGTCCTTCATATTTTTTGCATGCTATATTCCTATATCTTCTTTTCCTCAAAACTATGTATACTTTCTATTTAATTTCTTTTAATCTTGCTTATGCTTGGGAATCTTTTATCCAAACTTTTATTTTCTGTAATATAACATGAGCCTTGACACATTTGCCACTTATAGCAGATGCTTTTAATACCCCAGCCCCTATTACCTTTACTCACCTAAGTATACCTGAAGCTTCAGACAGTTCCTGGCATGCTGACAACTTCTCAAGCACCTGCATTTCTCCTCTTTACTGCCTGAAGCCCTTCTTTGGTATTATGGGAGTTTACTTGGTTGTGTGCAAGCACACTCCAGAAGTATGAGTGGAATTATGCTCCTGGGGGAAACCCTTAACTGACAGGGGATGAGAGTCAGTGACTAAATCCTCATTAGAGAGTATCAACCACAGAGAATATACTGGGCAGGTGAATATGATAACTCAGCCATTAGAGATCAGCTTGTTTCTGTGCTCAGCCTTCATCGTGCTTGCATAGTGGGTCCATGAACAGTGTAGCAATGGTGTCAAGCATGGAGACTCTATATGGGGGCCAACAAAATGAGCTGTTTCTCACCAAGGCTGATCTAGTAATTGCCATTACTCAATGTCCAATGTGTTGGCACAGAAAACGGTGTTGAGCACTTGGTTTGATATAATCATTCAAGGAGACTAACCAGTTATCTGGTGGCAAGTTGATTACATTGGACCCCTTCTATGCTGGAAGAAAAGTAATTCTTCTTTGCTGAGATTGGTAAGTATTCCAAGTAGGAGTTTACCATCTCTGCCACAAAGTCTTGGCCAGCACCACTAACTGAAGGTAGAATTTCTGATTTACTCTTATAAGATCCTGCTTAATGTTGCCTTGGATCAAGGGACCCAGGTATTTACTTTACCATAAGGAGGTGTAACGATGGGCAATGACCATAGAATCCATTTTTCCTGCCAAATATTGCATCACTTGGAAGCTGCTAGCATGATAAAAAGTTGGAATGCCATTTTAAAGATACAGATAAAGTTCTTGCTTGGAGAATAACACATTTAAAGGTAAAGGTATTTTACATAGTGCTGTGTCTCCAATAGACTATAATACAGTGCTTTGTCTTTGTTAGTGAAAACACAGGGGTGGAACCAATGCGTAGAAGTTGAGCTGACTCTTCTCACCCTCCCCCTCACTGTCGCAATTAGGGAATTTTTGTTTTCTATTCCTAAAACTTTAGGATCTTTAGAATTAAAGATCCTGGTCCCTGGGGGGACATTTCTACTAGGGGATACAATTAGGGCTTCATTTCACCTAAAGTTATGACTTGCTGGGCCATTTCTGGAATCTCGTGTCAATAGACTATCAGGCTAGAAAATGTTCATATACTTGTGGAGGTAATAAACCCTGATAATATGAGAATCTAACACTTTTCTTACAACAATGGGCATAGTTTGGAACTCAGTGGATCCACTGGGAAGCCTCTGATAATTCTGCACCTGATAGAAAGGCAATTTCAGCAGATAAGAACTGATGATGTCAAGGCAATCAGGGATTCAGACACCTCAGAGATGGCCTCACAGGAGAGCAACCTAGGTAGCAAAAGTTCTGGCTGAGTGTGAGACAAAACCAGAAGGAGTGAGAAGGGAAGGAGAAAATAAAATCAGTTACTTGAGTTTAGCTGAAGCCAAAGGGGCTTCTGCTTCCCTCCATTAGTCCTTTTAGCTAAAGCAGCAGGGACTTCAACTTTCACCTTTAAGCATCATTAAAAGCATGGAATCAGAGCGGGGCATGAGCAGATCTGGGAACCACTTAGGGTGATGGTAGCAGATGCTGCTGATAGCATTCCCTATGTCCCTTTGGCCTTCCTGAATTTACCTACCACTGTGTGGGGGAGTTGATACCTCAATGCCCTAGTATCTCTGTTCTCCAGTGGGACAATTCTGAGGTGCATTCCACACGATTTCTCAGAAGGTCCCAGAATACTGAGCCTCAGTTGCCCATAGCAGTAACCTGATCAATACCACTGCTCCTCCTTTACTGGCCTTTCTTACTTCCCTCTTCTCAATTCCTCACTTCCTTACTTGTGCTTCCTGGAATCACTTTCTACATAAGCAACTTGCATAAAAGTGCTTATCTCACTAAAAGGTCTACTTTTGGGGAAAAACCCAAGCTAACACTTCTCTTATCTGAGACAAGTTTGTGGTTTCCCTCTAAACTACACTTTGATTCTTTGGTATTATTTTTAATCCACACTTCTGTTGGCTCTGAAAGGAAGGGCGTGAGTCGTCTCTTTTTTATTGATCAGTCTAGCTAACAGTTTGTCAATTTTGTGGATCTTTTCAAAGGAGCAGCTTTTGCTTTCACTGACTTTCTCTATTGTTTTCCCTGTTATCCATTTCACTTATTTCTACTGTAGTCTTTATTATTTCTTTTTTTTTTTTAAATATCTTTATTGGGGTATAATTGCTTTACAATGGTGTGTTAGTTTCTGCTTTATAACAGAGTGAGTCAGTTATACATATACATATGTTCCCATATCTCTTCCCTCTTTGTCTCCCTCCCTCCCACCCTCCCTATCCCACCCCTCCAGACAGCCACAAAGAACCGAGCCGGTTTCCCTGTGCCATGCGGCTGCTTCCCACTGGCTATCTACCTTACGTTTGTTAGTATATATATGTCCATGTCTCTCTCTCGCCCTAACACACCTCACCCTTCCCCCTCCCCATATCCTCAAGTCTGTTCTCCAGTAGGTCTCTGTCTTTATTCCTGTTTTACCCCTAGGTTCTTCATAACATTTTTTTTTCTTAAATTCCATATATATGTGTTAGCATACGGTATTTGTCCTTCTCTTTCTGACTTACTTCACTCCGTATGACAGACTCTAGATCTATCCACCTCATTACAAATAGCTCAATTTCGTTTCTTTTTATGGCTGAGTAATATTCCATTGTATATATGTGCCACATCTTCTTTATCCATTCATCCGACGACGGGCACTTAGGTTGTTTCCATCTCCGGGCTATTGTAAATAGAGCTGCAATGAACATTTTGGTACATGACTCTTTCTGAATTCTGGTTTCCTCAGGGTATATACCTAGTAGTGGGATTGCTGGGTCATATGGTAGTTCTATTTGTAGTTTTTTAAGGAACCTCCATACTGTTCTCCATAGTGGCTGAACCAATTCACATTCCCACCAGCAGTGCAAGAGTGTTCCCTTTTCTCCACACCCTCTCCAGCATTTATTGTTTCTAGATTTTTTGATGATGGCCATTCTGACTGGTGTGAGATGATATCTCATTGTAGTTTTGATTTGCATTTCTCTAATGATTAATGATGTTGAGCATTCTTTCATGTGTTTGTTGGCAGTCTGTATATCTTCTTTGGAGAAATGTCTATTTAGGTCTTCTGCCCATTTTTGGATTGGGTTGTTTATTTTTTTGTTATTGAGCTGCATGAGCTGCCTGTAAATTTTAGAGATTAATCCTTTGTCAGTTGATTCATTTGCAAATATTTTCTCCCATTCTGAGGGCTGTCTTTTGGTCTTGTTTATGGTTTCCTTTGCTGTGCAAAAGCTTTGAAGTTTCATTAGGTCCCATTTGTTTATTTTTGTTTTTATCTCCATTACTCTAGGAGATGGGTCAAGAAGGATCTTGCTGTGATTTATGTCATAGAGTGTTCTGCCTATGTTTTCCTCTAAGAGTTTGATAGTTTCTGGCCTTACATTTAGGTCTTTAATCCATTTTGAGCTTATTTTTGTGTATGGTGTTAGGGAGTGATCTAATCTCATACTTTTACATGTACCTATCCAATTTTCCCAGCACCACTTATTGAAGAGGCTGTCCTTTCTCCACTGTATATTCCTGCCACCTTTATCAAAGATAAGGTGACCATATGTGCATGGGTTTATCTCTGGGCTTTCTATCCTATTCCATTGATCTATCTTTCTGTTTTTGTGCCAGTACCATACTGTCTTGATTACTGTAGCTTTGTAGTATAGTCTGAAGTCAGGCAGCCTGATTCCTCCAGCTCCATTTTTTGTTCTCAAGATTGCTTTGGCTATTCGGGGTCTTTTGTGTTTCCATACAAATTGTGAAATTTTTTGTTCTAGTTCTGTGAAAAATGCCAGTGGTAGTTTGATAGGGATTGCATTGAATCTATAGATTGCTTTGGGAAGTAGAGTCATTTTCACAATGTTGATTCTTCCAATCCAAGAACATGGTATATCTCTCCATCTGTTTGTATCATCTTTAATTTCTTTCATCAGTGTCTTATAATTTTCTGCATACAGGTCTTTTGTCTCCTTAGGTAGGTTTATTCCTAGATATTTTATTCTTTTTGTTGCAATGGTAAATGGGAGTGTTTTCTTGATTTCACTTTCAGATTTTTCATCATTAGTATATAGGAATGCCAGAGATTTCTGTGCATTAATTTTGTATCCTGCTACTTTACCAAATTCATTGATTAGCTCTAGTAGTTTTCTGGTAGCATCTTTAGGATTCTCTATGTATAGTATCATGTCATCTGCAAACAGTGACAGCTTTACTTCTTCTTTTCCGATTTGGATTCCTTTTATTTCCTTTTCTTCTCTGATTGCTGTGGCTAAAACTTCCAAAACTATGTTGAATAAGAGTGGTGAGAGTGGGCAACCTTGTCTTGTTCCTGACCTTAGTGGAAATGCTTTCAGTTTTTCGCCATTGAGGATGATGTTGGCTGTGGGCTTGTCATATACGGCCTTTATTATATTGAGGAAAGTTCCCTCTACACCTACTTTCTGCAGGGTTTTTATCATAAATGGGTGTTGAATTTTGTCAAAAGCTTTCTCTGCATCTATTGAGATGATCATATGGTTTTTCTCCTTCAATTTGTTAATATGGTTAATCACATTGATAGATTTGCGTATATTGAAGAATCCTTGCATTCCTGGAATAAACCCCACTTGATCATGGTGTATGATCCTTTTAATGTGCTGTTGGATTCTGTTTGCTAGTATTTTGTTGAGGATTTTTGCATCTATGTTCATCAGTGATATTGGCCTGTAGTTTTCTTTCTTTGTGACATCCTTGTCTGGTTTTGGTATCAAGGTGATGGTGGCCTCGTAGAATGAGTTTGGGAGTGTTCCTCCCTCTGCTATATTTTGGAAGAGTTTGAGAAGAATAGGTGTTAGCTCTTCTCTAAATGTTTGATAGAATTCGCCTGTGAAGCCATCTGGTCCTGGGCTTTTGTTTGTTGGAAGATTTTTAATCACAGTTTCAATTTCAGTGTTTGTGATTGGTCTGTTCATATTTTCTATTTCTTCCTGATTCAGTCTTGGCAGTTTGTGCATTTCTAAGAATTTGTCCATTTCTTCCAGATTGTCCATTTTATTGGCATAGAGTTGCTTGTAGTAATCCCTCATGATTTTTTGTATTTCTGCAGTGTCAGTTGTTACTTCTCCTTTTTCATTTCTGATTCTATTGATTTGAGTCTTCTCCCTTATTTTCTTGATGAGTCTGGCTAATGGTTTATCAATTTTGTTAATCTTCTCAAAGAACCAGCTTTTAGTTTTATTGATCTTTGCTATTGTTTCCTTCATTTCTTTTTCATTTATTTCTGATCTGATTTTTATGATTTCTTTCCTTCTGCTAACTCTGGGGTTTTTTTGTTCTTCTTTCTCTAATTGCTTGAGGTGCAAGGTTAGGTTGTTTATTCGAGATGTTTCCTGCTTCTTAAGGTGGGCTTGTATTGCTATAAACTTCCCTCTTAGAACTGCTTTTGCTGCATCCCATAGGTTTTGGGTCGTTGTATCTCCATTGTCATTTGTTTCTAGGTATTTTTTAATTTCCTCTTTGATTTCTTCAGTGATCACTTCGTTACTAAGTAGTGTATTGTTTAGCCTCCATGTGTTTGTATTTTTTACTGCTCTTTTCCTATAATTGATATCTAATCTCATGGCGTTGTGGTCGGAAAAGATACTTGATATAATTTCAATTTTCTTAAATTTACCAAGGCTTGATTTGTGACCCAAGATATGATCTATCCTGGAGAATGTTCCATGAGCACTTGAGAAAAATGTGTATTCTGTTGTTTTTGGATGGAGTGTCCTATAAATATCAATTAAGTCCATCCTGTTTAATGTATCATTTAAAGCTTGTGTTTCCTTATTTATTTTCATTTTGGATGATCTGTCCATTGGTGAAAGTGGGGTGTTGAAGTCCCCTACTATGAATGTGTTACTGTCGATTTCCCCTTTTATGGCTGCTAGTTTTTGCCTTATGTATTGAGGTGCTCCTATGTTGGGTGCATAAATATTTACAATTGTTATATCTTCTTCTTGGATCGATCCCTTAATCATTATGTAGTGTCCTTCTTTGTCTCTTCTGATAGTCCTTATTTTAAAGTCTATTTTGTCTGATATGAGAATTGCTACTCCAGCTTTCTTTTGGTTTCCATTTGCATGGAATATCTTTTTCCATCCCCTTACTTTCAGTCTGTATGTGTCTCTAGGTCTGAAGTGGGTCTCTTGTAGACAGCATATATATGGGTCTTGTTTTTGTATCCATTCAGCCAATCTGTGTCTTTTGGTGGGAGCATTTAGTCCATTTACATTTAAGGTAATTATCGATATGTATGTTCCTATTCCCATTTTCTAAATTGTTTTGGGTTCGTTATTATAGGACTTTTCCTTCTCTTGTGTTTTTGTCTAGAGAAGTTCCTTTAGCATTTGTTGTAAAGCTGGTTTGGTGGTGCTGAACTCTCTCAGCTTTTGCTTGTCTGTAAAGGTTTTAATTTCTCCATCAAATCTGAATGAGATCCTTGCTGGGTAGAGTAATCTTGGTTGCAGGTTTTTCTCCTTCATCACTTTCAGTATGTCCTGCCACTCCCTTCTGGCTTGTAGAGTTTCTGCTGAGAGATCAGCTGTTAACCTTATGGGGATTCCCTTGTGTGTTATTTGTTGTTTTTCCCTTGCTGCTTTTAATATGCTTTCTTTGTATTTAGTTTTTGACAGTTTGATTAATATGTGTCTTGGCGTATTTCTCCTTGAATTTATCCTGTATGGGACTCTCTGTGCTTCCTGGACTTGATTAACGATTTCCTTTCCCATATTAGGGAAGTTTTCAACTATAATCTCTTCAAATATTTTCTCAGTCCCTTTCTTTTTCTCTTCTTCTTCTGGAACCCCTATAATTCGAATGTTGGTGCGTTTAATGTTGTCCCAGAGGTCTCTGAGACTGTCCTCAGTTCTTTTCATTCTTTTTTCTTTATTCTGCTCTGCAGTAGTTATTTCCACTATTTTATCTTCCAGGTCACTTATCCGTTCTTCTGCCTCATTTATTCTGCTATTGATCCCATCTAGAGTATTTTTCATTTCATTTATTGTGTTGTTCATCATTGTCTGTTTCATCTTTATTTCTTCTAGGTCCTTGTTAACTGCTTCTTGCATTTTGTCCATTCTATTTCCAAGATTTTGGATCATCTTTACTATCATTATTCTGAACTCTTTTTCAGGTAGACTGCCTATTTCCTCTTCATTTGTTAGGTCTGGTGGGTTTTTATCCTGCTCCTTCATCTGCTGTGTGTTTTTCTGTCTTCTCATTTTGCTTATCTTACTGTGATTGGGTTCACCTTTTTGCAGGCTGCAAGTTCGTAGCTCCCGTTGTTTTTGATGTCTGTCTCCAGTGGCTAAGGTTGGTTCAGTGCGTTGTGTAGGCTTCCTGGTGGAGGGGACTAGTGGCTGTGTTGTGGTGTATGAGGCTAGATCTTGTCTCTCTAGTGGGCAGGTCCACGTCTGGTGGTGTGTTTTGGGGTGTCTGTGGACTTATTATGATTTTAGGCAGCCTCTCTGCTAGTGGGTGGGGTTGTGTTCCTGTTTTGCTATATGGTTGGCATAGGTTGTCCAGCACTGTAGCTTGCTGGTCGTTGAGCGAAGCTGGGTGCTGGTGTTGAGATGGAGATCTCTGGGAGATTTTCGCCGTTTGATATTATGTGGGGCTGGGAGGTCTCTTCTTGACGAGTGTTCTGAAGTTGGCTCTCCCACCTCAGAGGCAGAGTCCTGACTCCTGGCTGGAGCAGCAAGAGCCTTTCATCCACTCGGCTCAGAATAAAAGGGAGAGAAAGTAGAGAGAATTAGTATAAGTAGGAGGAAATAGGAAAGAAAGAAAGAAAGAAAGAAAGAGAGGAGGGAAGGAAGGAAGGAGGGAAGGAAGAAAGAAAGAAAGAAGAAAAGAAAGGAAGAAGGCAAGAAGGAAAGAAAGGAGGGAGGGAGGGAGGAGGGAAGGAAGGAAGGAATGAGGGAAGGAAGGAAAAAATACAGAAAGAAAGAAGATACAGTAAAATAAAATAAAGTATAATAAAGTTATTGAATTAAAAAAATAATTATTTAGAGGAAAAAAAAAAGGGAAGGATAGAACCTTAGGACAAATGGTGGAAGCAAAGTTATAGAGACAAAATCTTACATAGAAGCATACACATATACCCTCACAAAAAGAGGTAAAGTGGAAAAAATCATAAAACTTGCTCTCCAAGTCCACCTCCTCAATTTGGGACGATTCGTTGTCTCAAAAAGGGAAGGAAGGAAGGAAAGATAGAAAGAAGGTAAAGTATAACAGAGTTCTTTAAATTAAAATTAATTATTAAGAAAAAAATTAAAAAAAAAAATGGTCGGATAGAACGCTGGGACAAATGGTGGAAGCAAACCTATACAGACAAGATCTCACACAGAAGCATACACATACACATTCACAAAAAGAGGAAAAGGGGAAAAAATCATAGATCTTGCTCTAGAAGTCCGCCTCCTCAATTTGGGATGATTCGCTGTCTATTCATGTATTCCACAGAGGCAGGGTACATCAAATTGATTGTGTAGCTTTAATCCGCTGTTTCTGAGGCTGCTGGGAGAGATTTCCCTTTTTCTTCTTTGTTCTCACAGCTCACAGGGGCTCAGCTTTCGACTTGGCCCTGCCTCTGCGTGTAGGTCGCTGGAGGGCGTCTGCTTTTTGCTCAGACAGGACGGCGTTAAAGGAGCCGCTGACTCGGGGGCTCTGGCGCTCTCAGGCCGGGGGCAGGGAGGGGCACGGAGTGCGGAGCGGTCCTGCGGCGGCAGAAGTCGGCGTGACGTTGCCCCAGCCTGAGGCCCGCCGTGTGTTCTCCCTGAGAAATTGTCCCTGGATCCCGGGAACCTGGCAGTGGCGGGCTGCACAGGCTCCCCGGAAGAGGGGTGGGGGCAGTGACCTGTGCT
>NW_006788828.1:603173-617936 GCF_000442215.2 Lipotes vexillifer | reverse complement strand
ATCTCTCCGCTTTGCCCTCCGCGCCCCTGTTGCTGTGCTGTCCTCCGCGGCTCCGAAGCTCCCCGCTCCGCCTCCCGCAATCTCTGCCCGCGAAGGGGCTTCCTAGTGTGTGGAGACCTTTCCTCCTTCACAGCTCCCTCCCACTGGTGCAGGTGCCGTCCCTATTCTATTGTCTCTGTTTTTAATTAATTTTTTCTCTTGCCCTACCCAGATACGTGGGGAGTTTCTTGCCTTTTGGGAGGTCTGAGGTCTTCTGCCAGCATTCAGTAGGTGTTCTGTAGGAGTTGTTCCACATGTAGATGTATTTCTGGTGTATTTGTGGGGAGGAAGGTGATCTCCGCGTCTTACTCCTCCGCCATCTTTCCACCGCCCCCCCTTTATTATTTCTTTCCTTGATTAGTTTTGGGTTTAATATGCTCCTTTGTTCCTTTTTCTCCCTGATAGCCCTCAAGGTGCAAATTTAAGTCATTGATTTGAGATTTTTCTTATTTATTTATTTATTTATTTAATTTATTTTTTTTGCAGTATGCGGGCCTCTCACTGTTGTGGCCTCTCCCACTGCGGAGCACAGGCTCCAGACGCACAGGCTCAGTGGCCATGGCTCACGGGCCCAGCCGCTCCGCGGCATGCGGAATCCTCCCGGACCAGGGCACGAACCCATGTCCCCTGCATCGGCAGGCAGACTCTCAACCACTGCGCCACCAGGGAAGCCCTTCTCTTATTTTTTAATGTAGGTAAATTTTATACTCAGAGGTATAAATTTCCCTCTGAGTACTGTTTTCACTGCATTCTGTAAGTTTTAGTATGTTATGTTTTTGTTTTCATTCATCTTAAGGTATTTAAAAACTTTCTTTGTGATTTCTTTTTTGACACATTGGTTGCTTAGGAGTGCATCACTTAATTTCCACATATTTTTGGATTTTCCAGTTTTTCTTCTACTATTGGTTTCTAGCTTCATTCCATTGTGGTGGGAGAGGATACTTTAATTTTAAAGTATTTCAATCTTTTAAAAAATGTTCTGAGTCTTTTTTTGTGACCCAGTAATGGTCTGTCCTTAAGAATGTTCCGTGAGCACTTGAGAAAAATTTATATTCTCCTGTTGTTGGGTAGAGTGTTCCAAAGATATTTATGTCTAGTTGGTTTGTAGAGTTGTTCAAGTCCTCTATTTCCTTGGTGATCTTCTGTCTAGATGTTCTGTTTTGAAAGTCATGTATTGAAGTCTCCAACTATTATTGTAGAAATGTCTGTTTCTTCCTCTGATTCTGTCAGTGTTTGCTTCATATATTTTTTGCTTCTGTTGTTTGATGTATATGTTTATAATTATTATAACTTTTTTTCTTTTTGGCCATGCCATGCGGTTTGTGGGATCTTAGTTTCCTGACCAGGGATTGAACCCTGACCTCGGCGTTGAAAATGCCAGAGTCCTAACCACTGGACAACCAGGGAATTCCCTTATTATAACTTCTTGATGGATTGACTCTTTCATCAGTATATAATGTCTGTCTTTGTCTCTTGCAAGAGTTTTGACTTAAAGTCTA
This sequence comes from Lipotes vexillifer, assembly GCF_000442215.2. Taxonomy (NCBI): domain Eukaryota; kingdom Metazoa; phylum Chordata; class Mammalia; order Artiodactyla; family Lipotidae; genus Lipotes; species Lipotes vexillifer. The sequence goes on along the minus strand of NW_006788828.1, from coordinate 616,398 downwards.
TTATGTCTGATGTTAGAGTAGCCTCCCCAGCTTTCTTTCGGGTACTGTTTGCATGAAATATCTATTTTCAACCTTTCTTTTTCAAACTTTTTGTGTCTTTCCATTAAAAATGAGTCTCTTGTAGACAGCATATAGTTTTCATGTTATTCTGTCTGTTCTTCCAATCTCTGCCTTTTTAAAAAATTAATTAATTAATTAATTAATTAATTAATTTATGGCTGTGTTGGGTCTTCTTTTCTGTGCGAGGGCTTTCTCTAGTTGCGGCAAGTGGGGGCCACTCTTCATGACAGTGTGTGGGCTTCTCACTGTCGCGACTTCTCTTGTTGCGGAGCACAGGCTCCAGATGCGCAGGCTCAGTAACTGTGGCTCACGGGCCTAGTTGCTCCGCAGCATGTGGGACCTTCCCAGACCAGGGCTCGAACCCGTGTCCCCTGCATTAGCAGGCAGATTCTCAACCACTGCGCCACCAGGGAAGCCCCCAATCTCTGCCTTTTGATTAGAGAGTTTAATCCATTTACAGTTAATGTAATTACTGATAAGGAAGGATTTACTTCTGCCATCTTACTATTTATTTTCTATGTGTTTTACACCTTTTTTTTGTCTTTCATTTTCTCCATTGTTGCCTACTTTTATGTTAAGTTGATCTTTTTGTAGTGAACTGCTTTGATTCCTTCTCATTTCTTTTTGTGTATCTCTTTCTAGATATTTTCTTTATGATTACCATGGTGATTACATTTAATATCTTAAATTTATAACAGTCTACTTTGAATTGATACCAGCTTAGCTTCAATATCATACAGAAGCGCTGCTTCTAAATATCTCCATTCCCCCTCTCCTTTATGATGATAGTGTCTGAGACTTTTCTAAGAAATAACCTTCAGAAAAGAAGAAAACAGTAGGAGACACTTGGCCACTAGCAAGTGGCAAAAATAGTATGTGTTGGCATCTTGTTTCTGCATTTATATAGCACTTGTGCATGTCTCCTTGACTCTCTATACTTGTCTCAAATTTGTCTTCTAGAGTTTTCTTGGGATTGTTGCAGCTCAGTTGCTAGCCTTTAATCTCGCTATTGGCTCCCTATGCATTTGATACTTTCCACAAAGTGTTCCAAAACTAGGACACTGTTTTATATTTCTGTCCCATAATCTGCCTTCCTTGCCCTGGACTAGCTTCCTGGCTCCCCAGACAGGTTCCTGAGAGTTGAGGTCATGTTGGCCTATGGGAAACAGTCCTCTATTTTCAATAAGTACTGGGTGAAGGTGGTCAAAATGTACAGACTTCCAGTAATAAAATTAATTAATTCTGAGAAGGTAAGATACAGCATGATGACTATAGTTAACAATATTATATTGTTTATTTTAATGTGGCTAAGAGAGTAGATCTTAAATCTTTTTATAATAAGAAAAAAAACTGTAACCATGTGAGATGATGAATTAACTGAGATTATTGTGATAATCATTTCACTATAGACACATATATCAAATTATGTTAAACCCTTAAGCTTAATGTTATATGTCAGTTACAGCTTAATAAAATGGAAATTTTAAATTAAAGAAAAGGTTAGCTGATGTTCCTCTGACTTAGTTTACCCAGGTAGCAGCAGCAAAAGTCTAGTGGTATGATTTGGATACTGTCCCTGATCACAAGGTCACAGGTGAAAAAACCCTCCCACAGTGATATCCTTAAAGAAAGATATTCCTCTTCAGCTCAAACAAGCTGGAGTGGCTTCTATGATGTACAACTAAGAACGTTGACTGATAGAACCTCCATGATGCTGGATAAGTGATGTTTTGCTATATATTTGGCTTATGTTATTACAAGGAATTAAGACCAGATAAATCAAAAAAATAACAATAAATGTTAGGATAACCTGTGTAGGACCAAGTCCTGAGTGCTGCATGGAACATTCAGAATAGGAATTTCTTTCTTTCTACTAACAGTGTGAAAACTCAGAGGTGGCCTGATCACTATACCCAGAAAGGAGATTTTTGGGCACAAGACCAAAAGAAGTTTTTCTTATTAAATCATTTCTGCCCTTACAATTTTGGCTCCTTGTAGCCCAGATCGATTGTTTCATTTGTCAGTATGTGCCAAGTCTATTACACAAAAGGTAAAATGCAGCAAAACCAAATTGAAGTAGAATGGCTCTCCTTAGCAAACAACATTTATTTTCTGCTAAATTCTGACTGATTTCCTAAGAGCTCAGGGTTCCAGAGAGCAACCAGAGTGGATTTTATTAAATCTTTGATTATGGAACATTAAGCTTGAAAACTAGAGTGCAATCTTCTTATTTTGCAGTTGGAGAGATAGAGTCTCAGGGGGGTAAACAACTTACATGAGGTTTCACAATTCATTCAAGGCCAAAGAGTAGTAGAAAGTGACACCCCAGAATGTGACTGTGAGAATTCAGGACATGCCACCCCAAAATATACCACTTTGCTATATCGATTATTTTGTGATGTGGGCTTTTGAAAGACAGTAAATGCAGGAAGAGGCTTTCCCCAATCTCCCCTTATCTGCCAGAAGGTAGATCCTCCAAAAGGAGCTCAATTGTCATCAGTCCCCTTCCCAGAGTTTCACCAACTGGGGAAGATTAAAACTTTTATCACAGGAGAGGAGCCTTGAAGTTGACACCACACACAGACGCACTTTTCCACAAACAATCATAACTCCCATCTATTCTTCTAAGGGCCCGTTCATCTTTTACCCAAATCATTTACTCTCCCATAAGAGGCCTACCTCCCTCTCCCCTTTCCCTGTTAAGATGGTATTTCATCCTGAATTCTAAAGCCACCTCTTTGAGTTACTCATTTTTCCTGGGTAACTCCCGTGAATTTGAGTATACATGTCAATAAACTTCTGTTTGTTTTTCTCTTGTTAATCTGTCTTTTAGTACAGGGGTCTCAGCTAAGAACTCAGAAGGGTAGAGGGAAATTGATTTTTCCTCTCCTACAAGGCAGATCTAGATTAAAAAAACCCGGGTACACCATTCTTTCCACAGGTGCATCTTCTCTTCTAAGTGTAACAAGTGCTGTCCTGTCCAGCACGGGAGACATTTACTCATGGCAAGTCCTTCGCCTGCGGGTCCCAAATGAGGAATTTTACCGATGAAATGGATTGACAAAGAGATGGAATTTAAAATGGCATTTATCCTTGGGATGGAGGAAAATATACTGTACTGGATCAGGTTTTTTGCCTGGAAATGGCCCCCACGTTGCAGGAAGTTTCTTTCCCTTGCTCCCTTCTCCCCTGAACTCCAGATTCAGTGGCATTTATTTTTTCCCCAGGTCCTTTCAGTTTCTGCTTAATGAGACCGGTGGTTGCTGAGAGTTTGATCGACACTTGGTATGTACAGCTTGTATTCATCTTCCTGAGAAAAGGCATTGCACAAAAAAGGATTGCCAATGGCAACCATGGTGGCATTTCTGAGAGCCCCAGCAGCATTCCCAGCAGCTCCATTCCCCACCCCAGTGGAAGGAAATGCCACTGGCTGACCAGCGGATGGAGGGAGGCGTGACTTCTACAGTAATTAAAATATTCCTATGCAGGGAGACCTTGAGTTCTTTTCTTGTCACCCATCAGACCTCATTACTTTTTACCCACATACACAGTCCTCCTGATTTCCAGGACACCTAAGCCAAGTCTAGGCTGGAGGGAAATACTTTTGGAATAAAATCAAATCAGTTGCAAATGAGTTACAACATCTCAATTGCCTTAGTAGATCAAACAAAAACTTCACTGTGTGTTCCAGACAACCGGACTGATCCACTCCGTAAAGTTCCCCCAGCTACAAAAATGCAGATCTTTGGCAGGCCTATAGCAAGGTCCCAAGCAATGCCCTTGGGGGCTTAGCCAGGACACAGGGACTTGGAATGGAGCTTGCTGAGCGTGTGGCCTGGCCAGGATGGTGTAACTAGCAAGCAAGCTGGAACACGCTCTCCTGCTTCAGGCCAGGGAATAGCTATGTCAGGCCAGGAGTAAAGGAAATAGATTTCACTTACTTTGTACCCTGTGTACTGCTTGGGGAGAGGGTGGGCAAGTGAAACAGTTTTTGTGTGTGTGTTGGTAGCACTTTGGTAGCTCCAGCAAGTCTCTGCCCAGGCCCTCCTCTCACTTCATCCCAGCTTCCCTCCCTGTCTTCTCTTCAGAATAAATGTGCATACCGTAGGCAAAGATCTCCTTGTTTCAAGTGAGCCTCATTTTAATATAGCTAGATGGTCCTTCAAATTCAAACTTTAGAAACAGGTAGATTGAGGTGAGATTTATAGAACAACCCTTCAAATAGAAAACGTTTTGTTGATAACTGGTTTACCAACTGACATAAAATAAACTGCACGTACTTAAAGTTTAGGTGTCGGTATATGCCCATGGAATCATCACCACAATCAAGATAAAGAGTATATTCATCACCTCTAAGAGTTCCCTCTTGCTCCTTTGTAATCCATCCCTCTCCCCTCTTCCTGCCTACCCATCACCGTGCTCCCCTGACAATCACAGATCTGCTTTCTTTCATATTAGATTCATTTTCATCTTCTAGAAATTTATATAAGTCATACATGTATACTTTTGGGGGTCTGGCTTTTTTCACTTAGCACAATTATTTTGAGATTTATCTATATGGAGTGGACTTTATTAGTTTGTATATTGAAAGAATTGTTCCATTTTATCTAAGTTGTTAAATTTATTGGCATAAAGTTGCTCATAATATTTCCTTTTTATTCTTTTAATGTCTGTAGAATTTAAGGTGCAGTTGCCTCTGTCATTCCTAATATTATTGATTTTTGTTTTCTCTGTTTTTATTTTTTTTCCCCTGATTATTCTGCTGAGACATTCTTCAGTTTTATTGATCTCAGGCAACCAACTTTTGGTTTCATTGATTTCTCTATTGTTTTTCTGTTTTCTGTTCATTAATTTTTGCTCCGATATTTATTACTTCCTTCCTTCTGCTTTATTTTAATTCCTTGGTTTAATTTGCTTTTCTTTTTTAAATTTCTTAAGGTGGAAGCTGAAGTCATAGAGTTGAGAACTTTCTTCTTTCTAATATGGGTAGTTACTGCTATACATTTATCTCTAAGTACTGCTTTAGCTGTATCTCACACATTTTTTTTGTTTTTTTTTGTTTTTGTTTTTGCTTTTTTGCGGTATGTGGGCCTCTCACTGCTGCGGCTTCTCCCGTTGTGGAGCACAGGCTCCGGACGCGCAGGCTCAGCAGCCATGGCCCACAGGCCCAGCTGCTCCGCGGCATGTGGGATCCCCCCGGACCGGGGCACGAACCAGTGTCCCCTGCGTCGGCAGGCGGACTCCCAACCACTGCGCCACCAGAGAAGCCCTATCTCACACATTTTGATGTTATGTTTTGTTTTCTTTTTTTTCATTTAAAAATATCTTCTAATTTTTCTTTGATTTCTTTTTGACCCATGGATTATTTAGAAGTGTATTACATATACATCATAAATATATACAATTATTGTCAATTATACCTAACTAAAGCGGTCAAAAATATGTATTAATTAGTTTCCAAATATTTGGGGATTTTCCAGCTATCTTGCTGTTATTGATTTTTAATTTGTTTCATTTGGGGCAGAGAAATGCTTTGTATGATATGAATCCCCTTAAATTGACAGAGATTTTTTTTATTGCTCAGAATATGGTCTATGTTCTGTATGTATTTGAAAATAATGTATTCTCTTGTTGTGGAGAGTGTTCTAGAAATATCAGTTAGGTCAAGTTGATAGATAAATGTTGTTCAAGGTGTCTGTACTTTAACTGATTTTCTGTCTACTTTTTCTAACAATTATTGAGAGATAGACATTGAAATCTTATAGATTTGGTTAATTTCTCCTGAAGTTCTGTCAGTTTTTGTTTCATGCATTTTTGAAGCTCTGTTATTAGATACATACATTTTTGTCATGTCCTCCAGAACAACTGCTTTATCATTATGTAATGAGCTTCCCCATCCTTGGCAATGGTCTTTACTCTGAAACTACTGTCTGGTATTAAAATTGTCACACTAGTTTTATTTTGGTTAGTTTCCTATGCCTGCTGTAACAAATTACCACAAACCTAGTGACTTAAAACAATACAAATTTACCTTAAAGTTCTGGAGGTCAGAAGTCCAAAATCAGTCTCATTGGGCTGAAGTCAAGGTGTTATCAGAGTTGGTTCTTTCTGGAGGCTCTAGGGGAGAATCCTTTTTGTTGCCTTTTCTAGCTTTTCTAGCTCATGGCCCCTTCCTCCATCTTTAAAGCCAACAGCATAGTGTCATTACATCCCCTTAATTATCTCTGCTTCCATTGTCACATGACTTTTTCTGACTCTGACCCTCCTGCCTTTCTCTTATTTGTTGAGTAAACTTTATTAGTTTGTATCTTTCAAAGAATTGGTCCGTTTTACCTAAGTTGTTAAATTTATTGTGATTACACTGGATCCACCTGGATAATCTCCCTGTCTCAAGATCCTTAACTTAATCACACCTGTAAGATCCCTTTTGCCATGGAAAGTAACATATTCCCATTTCCAGGGATTAGGATATGGATATCTTTGGGGGGTCATTATTCAGCCTACCATACCATACCATTCTTTTACTTTTAATCTATTTTTTCTTATATTTAAAGTAGATTTATTGTACCTTTAATGTGACTATGGGTACAGTTGAGTTTAAATCTTCTCTTTGCTTTGTGTTTGTTATTTGTCTCATCTATTCTTTGTTCTCTTTTTCTTCTTTTTGCCCTTAATCTATTTGGGCTGCTAAAAAAAAATACCACAGACTAGGTAGCTTATAAACAACAGAAATTTATTTCTCACAGTTCTGGAGGCTGGAAGTCTGAAATCAGAATGTTGACTTAAGGCCCTCTTCCCAGTTGCAGACTTCTTGCTGTATCCTCACATAGTTGAAGTGGATGGGGATATCTCTGGAGTTTCTTTTATAAGAGCACTAATCCCATTCATGAAGACTCTGCCCTTGTGACCTAATCACCTCCCAAAGACTCCGCCTCCCGATATCATGAACTTGGGCATTGGGATTTCAACATAGCAAACATGTTTTTTTTTTTTTTTTTTTTTTTTGCTGCACGGCATGCAGAATCTTAGTTCCCCAACCAGGAATCAAACCTGTGCCCCCTGCAGTGGAAGCGTAGAGCCATAACCACTGGACTGTCAGGGAATTCCCTGTAGCAAACATCTTTAACTTATCACAATATACCTTCATGTGATATTATGCCACTTCATATGCAATGTTAGAATACTTCCATTTCTTCTTTCTGACCTTGTGCTATCATTGTTTGTTGTTCTTTATCTGTTTTTTACTTTTACATACATTATTAACTTTACAACACATTTTTTTCTTTGAAGTCAATTGTCATTTAAAGAGATTTAAATAGTAAGGAAAAATATTCACATATATTTACCTAGTTAGACTTTCTGGTGTTCTTTATTTCCATGTGTATATTGAGATTTCTGTCACATACAATTTTCTATCTGCCTGAATCACTTCATTTGACATTTCTTTTAGTGAAGGTCTGCTGGTAATATACTCTTCCAGTTTTTATATCTGTGAAAACAACTTTATTTTACTTTTTAAAAAAGATTTTTTTTCTGGGTATAGAATTCTATTTGAGTACTTTAAATATGTTGCTGTAGATCCTTTTGATTTGCATTCTTTTCACTAGAAGTCTGCTATAATTCTTAACTTTGTTTTTTTTGCACATAATGACCTTATTAATAGGCCATAAAGGTCACACAATGACCTTCCTCCATTCTTTCAAGATTTTCTCTTTATCAATGGTTTTATGTAATATCATTATGATGTACTTTAGTTAGTTTGCTTCATGTTTCATGTACTTGGATTTTGTTGAATTTCTTAGATCTATGAACTTACAGTTTTCATTAAATTTCTGACCATTATTTTTATTATTATTAATCGTTATTATTTCCTCTTCCTAACTCAGGAACTCTAATTACACATATATTAGGCCACCTGAAGTTGTCCTACATCTCACTGATGCTCTGTTCATCTTTTTATTTTTCAGTCTTTTTTCTATTATAGTGTCATTTTGAATAGTTTCTATTATAGTGTCATTAGTTTACTGATATAACAGTATGATCCTTTTGGGTCTTGCTTTAAGTTTTATTAGGCAGGACTAGGACAGCTTTTAGTCTGTGGCTAATTTTCCCCCATTATCAAGGTAAAACTCTTGCGTACATGCTCCCTGAAAACCATGAGGTTTTATCCTCTGGTTTATGGAACCAGGACTGTAGGGTTTTTTTGTTTTTTTGTTTGTTTTTTTGACATTGTCGGATATTTGGGTACTGTTTCCTCTAATCTCATTGGGTATTTCCCCCTGCCTTGAGTCATTTTCTCACACACAAATATTGCTCAGTACTGACTACAGACTTGATGAACAATCTGCAGATCCCAAGAGCTCTCTGTGAAGCCTTGTTCTTTCCAATACTCTCCCTTGTAAACTTCAGCCACTTTGGTCTCTTTGACTCGCAGCTCCTTCTCTTCAACTTGGGGACAGTGCTGGCTCCACCTAAATTTTTCATTCCTGTTCCACATTTTGGAAACTTTCTCTAGGCAATAAGCCATGAAAACTGTAGGACTCACTTCATTTATTTCTCATCTTTTACTGTTTGTTGTCCTTGTTTAATGTCCTGAAAACCATTGTTTCATATATTTTGTGTGGGGTTTTAGTTGTTTCAAGTTGGAAGGTAATTTCAGTCCCTGTTACTTCATCTTAGCTCCCAGTGGAAGTTTTACAATCTTTCATTTAGTTTTTGTTTTAAACTCAGTGTTTATTTAAGTAGAAACTCCACTATGATATTTTTAGTGTTTGTGTATTTCCTTCATTAAGGGACTTGATAGAGGGTTGTGGCTAGAATCTGTGAACAAAAGAAAAAGATGCCATTTCCCCAAATGCAGTACCTCTGAAATGAGAATGGAAGTCATTTAGAAATTAGTCCTGTTTATAAAAATTAATGTTCTCACCTACACTTATCTACCTATTATGTAAATGTCGAGAGAGTTTTCCAATTTTCATGTTTCTGCATGCCTTATGAGCAGAGATACTAACTGACCTTTGTTTTTTTGTTTGTTTGTTTGTTTGTTTGTTTGTTTGTTTTGCGATATGTGGGCCTCTCACTGTCGTGGCCTTTCCCGTTGCCGGACGCGCAAGCTCAGCGGCCACGGCTCACGGGCCCAGCCGATCCTCCCGGACCGGGGCACGAACCCACGTCCCCTGCATCGGCAGGCGGACTCTCAACCACTGCGCCACCAGGGAGGCCCCTGACCTTTGTTTTTAACTATCTTCTCAAATGTTTATATAGCAAACAGCTTGGAAGATAGAGAATCTCCTTCTAGAACAGAAGACTGGTTTGCCTACAGTTTGATACAAAAAAAAAAATGTCTTCCACTGGAGGCAAGCCTAGGCAGGTTTGCTTGTTAGCCACTATAAAAGATTTAGGTTCCCTAAACTTTCCTGTAAAGCAACCCACCCCATGTGCAGGTGTCACTTGGCCCTCTCCTCATTGCCATGTGGGAATTTGGGCTTGGGGAACTGGCACAAATAGTCTAATGTTTCTGCTGTTTGCCATGTCATGAGTAATAAAATCCTTTGTTTCTGACCTAGGAATCTTGTGTCTTCTGCCAGCATCCATGAAACTGTGGCAGGCTATCTTGCTTGCTTGCAAGGAGGGTAAAATATCCGATCCTTCATAGTTTTTGACAGTAAACTAGGATACAATTACCTACGCCGCAGGCATTTTGACTATGCTTCCTTATTCCAACAAGATCCCAACTTATAGAAAGTGGCATAGATGGAGGGACGGCGAGACATGGCAGGACTCAGAGTGAGTGGCAACTGTGGTAGGACCATGTTCTGTGATTCCTGAGGACGTAAAGCAATGTACAAACACCAGGTGGTGTTACTGTACTGTATTTAAAAGGGATTTGGGGAATATTCAATCTGGAGAAGCAAAGATGTGGTAAGGCAAGGTAGCCATACTCAACTATTTAAAGAGCTTTGAAACAAAAGGTAGAAATATGTGTTATGGGGGACTTGCACGACCTATTCATCTTTCTAGTCTCATATGGGCGCTGCACATACAATTAGATGTGACCCACAGGTAGTGGGAAAGGAACAACTGCCAAGGACAAATCTCATGTGCATATCACCAATGACCATTCTGCCTTGGATAGGAAAACCAAAAATACACAAGTATAAAGCCCTCAGCTTGGCCATAGGGCCCAAGGGGAGTATCTAGGGGTTGTCTTTTTGCCCTGTACATAACCCCTCTGGCCTTAACATTGTAGTATCAGACTTCTCACACCCTAGGGTTTTCTTCCAGCAGGTGAGCAGTGCCTGGGGATTAGTCTCATCTCCCCCACCCAGTAGTCCTCAACCAAAGACTGATGAAAGTTGGTGTATAAATCCTTCAGCTCCCTCACCTCTTGGATTTGGTAACTTCCAGGCACATCTTCTGAATCCTTGCTCCAAAATGGGTCTATACTTGAGTTATTCACAGCTCCATCATGCACTGTTCATTCACTGCCTTCTCTTTCCTGTCTCACTTCCCTTCTCTTCTTCCAGTGTTTCCTGGGGTCAACCTCACCCCCCGCACCCCAAAACGCCTTATACTCGAATCCTTATATCAGGATCTGCAACCAAACTAAGCAGGTAAAGGGGAGGAGATAGGGACAGAATGAAAAATTACATTTGATGTACTGTCCCATTAAAATCGGAGCATCAAAAAGAAAGTTGAGAATCCCCCCAGTGAGGCTCTGGAGCTGAAGTGTAATGCAGTTACTGGCAAGAAGAATGGGTTTTTAAAACGTTCCTTAGGATAGTGATATGAGTCCTTTGAAGGAGAAAAATGCCCTGAAAATGCTTGCTCAGGAACATAAAACAGATGTCTTTAAAAGCCTATCAGTGAGGCTGGGAGCCCAGAAGGCTTTGATGGTTCCAGCCTTGTGCCTTATTTGCTGGCAAGCTATTTCAGATTTGCCAGAGCTCCTGGGGTTACCATAGTATTTGTAAACAAAACTCTGTGGTCAACAGACTCTGGGGTGGTACAACAATGCGAAGGGAAGTTTAGGGGAGGCAGGGTGCTCTTGCTGGGAAAGTCTTGTAAAATGACATCTTAAAAAGGTCACAGAACACAAAGCAATGTAACCGGCTGCCTTGCTGACTGGGATCAGCCACTCACTTGACTCAATTCCCTCCCCCGCTGCTGCTCCCAGCACCCCACTTCCCTGCAGATGTTTTACCGCTCCTCCATAAAGACAAGAAGGAAGTCAAAATCATACGAGAAAATGTCCCAGGTGCCACAGGGCTATCGCCAGAGGACACCCTCCTCTGGGTTCTCTGAAAGTCAAGGTTGTCGAGCCTTCTGCAGAGCAGTTCAGAACTGCCTGCTCTTCTCTCTCCTCTAAAAGACATTGATTCCACAAATAGCTATTGCACATCTACAAAATGCTGAGCTTGGTGCCAGGTACTGAAGGTTGTAAAGATGATTAAGATAATGCTCTTGTCCTCAGGAGGTCACTGCCTGGGAGCGTTTGGGGTGGGCAAGGACAGCAGCACTGGGCCTAGTGAAAGAGGTCAGCAGAGGAGGGAGTGGGGAACTGAAGGTGGCTTGAAGGGCAGGAGGGGCTAACCATCACAGTATTTCCTGAGCATTTACTGTGTGCCAGGCACCATTCTAAGTGCATACATACGTTAACCAATAAGCAAATGCATGAGACAAGTACTATGACTCTCCCCAGATGGATAAACTGAGAAGCTAAGTAACTTGCTTAAGGTCACAGAATCAGGATTCAAGGTTTCAGAGTATCATCTTAATGACCGCACAGTGCTGCAGGGGGCCATCTCCGGTAGGCTGCTCCAGGGCTAAGACTATGAGAAATAGGTGTGGATTAGTGATCTTTAACATGTCTTATAGGTGCTCCAGCAGAGCGTAGACTAAAGTTCCCAGTGTGAGACTAGAATCCAGGGTTTCCCAGGAAGAAGCATCCAGAGACATTAGAGTCCCAATAAACAAAATGACCACAAAGTTCCTATTTTAGGTAACTGTGCTTCTAGAACATGTTTAGAAAGCCCGCTCCTCCCAAAGATGATGACTAGGGCTCAGGCAGGTACCAGACGTGAATGCATTAAAATGCAAATGAGACAAGATCTTAAAGAGTTTGAAGAGCCATCATTTTAGTCCACCAGGCTTCTCAGAGCCAAATCATTATCTTTATCTTGAAAATGGAGAGATTTGAGGGTTTGGGAGCAGAGCGCCTTAAACAAGACCTGGCATGCTAGGGCTGGCCTGAGGCACAGCTGAGGAGAAGCAGTTTTGCAGAAGGAAAAATGCCTAGAAAGATGAGCATATATTTAATCCAGAAGGAGTGTTTTGACACTGGAGAGATTGGGTGACTCCAGGCAAGGGGAGCCTTGCTAAGAGCAAGTATTATAGAAATGACTGAGGAATAAATGGGCTTCTAGCAGGTTAGGTGGTGAGGAATGTGACTTGCGGGCTTCAAGTTCAACAGGGAGTCCTGGGTCAGGGTGAGAAAGCATCTTCTTCAGGACCAAGATGGGACTAAAGGAATGACGTCAGCCTTGGCCAGAGGCATGGAAATCAGCTATGCTGGCCAGTGGGACAGTAGCTTTGAGGGTCAGGACCTCCAGTAGGGGCCTGTGGCCTGGCAGAAAGAAGGAAGATGGGGAGTGCCCGGGTGGACCTGTTTAAAGCGTTCTTTAAACTGAAGCCAAGCTACTGAGTGATGTGCCACTGCCCTCAACCCTTCTTACCATGCAATTTCCTCACACTGCAGCCATTTGTTTGGGATCTTGAGCTGATAGTGTGTGCTGGTCTTAAAAATGGCAGATCCAGAGGGGAGAGGAATAGAGGAAAATTAGCCCTCAACATGCTCATCAATGGGGAATCCCTTCTAATCACTTTCCTTCCCTCCTTTCATTAAAAAAAAAAGTAATAAATGCATATAGTTTAAAGGATCAGAGAGGTCTATGTGATTTGTTAGAGAAGCAGCAAATTGTATAACATGACTGTCCTGGGAGGGGATTTGGGGGTCTAACTAAAATATAGAGTTTCACCCAATCCTATTAATTTCAGCTACCCTGTTCAGCACTTACTTCTAGAGGTGACTTTTGCTGTAAATTTCTCAACCTTTTGAGGTTTTCTTTGTGCAAATCATACTAGTTCTCAGCTTTCTGGTGTAGGG
>NW_006788828.1:553506-602664 GCF_000442215.2 Lipotes vexillifer | reverse complement strand
TAGGGAACACATTCATGTATTTTCTACTTTCTGAAATTTTGCTCTGAGTGCCTCCTCTCACGGAAACCAGCCTTTTAGATTTATACCTTAAGAAAATAATTCCTTTACTGGCGTTTTTAGTAGTGTTTGGGGAGGGAAGGAAAGTAGAAGGCTGTGTTCAGTCTGTGGATTTTACCAGAACTCACCTCTCTCATTTTTTGTTTTTTTTTTTTTACCTCTCTCATTTTTTAAAAAAAATTCTCTTTAGTTGGTGACGATGACAGCAATAGGAACCAATATAAGTGGGATGTGTGTTCAGTTGACAGTCTGTCTAGTTGGTCAATCAGTCTGTCAGTAGGTTGGTCAGTCTGTCCATCAGTGTCTTAGGAAGGGCCAGCTCCCCATGCTCAGGAATTCCTCATCCATGTTAGTCACAACAAACATTAAGTGCACCAACGTTCACATTATAAGGGTCCCAGAAGGAGAAGAAAGAGAGAAAGGGCCTGAGAAAATATTTGAAGAGATAATAGCTGAAAACTTCCCTAATCTGGGAAAGGAAACAGTCTCCCAAGTCCAGGAAGGGCAGAGAGTCCCATATCAGATAAACCCAAGGAGGAACACATTGAGACACATAATCAGATTGACAAAAATTAAAGACAAGGAGAAAATATGTTAGACACAACAGTTTTAGTTGATCTTGGTTTCTGAAGAGATACTAAAGCAGATGGGAGGTGGGAGTGCAGAAATAAGATTACCCCTTCATCTTTCAGGAACAAATAGTGAATTCCCAGCCCCTCTTGTATTTTGAAGGAAGCTTTTACCTACTGCTTTCTGAATCCATACCTTAAAATTCTTATCATCAAAGGAGCAAGCCACAGGATCTCCAGGATGCAGAGTAAAAGGAGTAAAGCTCCTGTTGAATAGATGTCTCCAGCTCAGGGCAGAAGCCCAATAACAGTCTTCCCACAATGATAAACTGACTATCACTTAGGGAAAAGCCAGTGAGAAGTGACAAGAAATTAGCAGCTTTTTCTTCAGTACACTGGAGAAGGCAGAAATTCTAGTTTGTATGCTAACAGGAACTCAGGAAAAGAAGTAAATGCCCCTACCCTTCACATTTTCTACAACCAATGGCTCCTTGTTTTGGGATACAAATAAACTCAAGCAAGGACTACATTATGTGCCCTGAGAGGTTCTCATTCATAGTGGACCCTGGGTGTGCACACTCTGTGGCCTGGGATCCAAGATGGCAGCAGGGAGGGAGTTGAGAGGATGGCTGTCTCAGGAAAACCTACCTAGCTTCCCAGGTGTGTTGACAGTTGATGGGCCCTTGCACATATCCACAGTGCCAGGGCAGGAGAGTTCCCCTGGGGGCACTGGCACATGTGAGTTGACTCACAGCTTAAAGGGAGTGGAGTCTGAGGAAGCAGCCCTAGGGATGCAGCTTCTCTGGATGCTTGTCTCAGCACATCATGCCATGTGCCCCACTTTACAGCTTTTGCTGCCAAGACATGGAATGACTCAGGATTGTCCCTTCTCAGAATAAGTCAATCCTCCTCAATGGCCACCAGGAAGTTCAAGCAAGAGTGTTCAGGGCAGGCTTGGGGGCTGGAGCTGGCATTACCTAGGACTTATCTCCATTCTCTGGGGTCATTCCAGAGGTTTGGAGAAAATTTTTCCATGGAGTAGCAGGCTTGGCAATCAACTGAGGATGCTAGTTAAAAGTGAAAATCCCAGGGCTCCCCCCAGATTTCCCAAATTAAAATTTCTTGAGTTTTAGAGTAGACATGCCTAGCCAACTTCACTTTCAAAAAACAAGGTTCTCCCTTCCTTCACTCTTCTTGGGAATAGAAATTGGTGCAGCCACTATGGAAAACAGTATGGAGATTCCTTAAAAAACTAAAAATGGAGTTACCATATGATCCAGCACTCCCACTCCTGGGCATATATCTGGAAAAGATGAAAACTAATTCAAAAAGATACATGCACCCCAGTGTTCACAGCAGCACTATTTACAATAGTCAAAACATGGAAGCAACTTAAATGTCCATCAACAGATGAATGGATAAAGAAGATGTGGTACATATATACAATGGAATACTACTCAGCCATAAAAAAGAATGGAATAATGCCATTTGCAGCAACATGGATCGACCTAGAGATTATCATACTAAGTGAAGTAAGTCAGACAAAGACAAATATTATATGATATCACTTACATGTAGAATCAATAATAATACAAAATGAACTTATTTACAAAACAGACTCACAGACATGGAAAACAAACTTATGGTTACCAAAGGGAAGCTGGGGGGAGGGATAAATTAGGAATGTGGGATTAATGGATACACACTACTGTATATAAAATAAACAACAAGGATTTACTGTATAGCACAGGGAACTATATTCAATGTCTTATAGTAACCTATAATAAAAAAGAATTGAAAAAGAATACCTATATCTCTATCTATCATCTATCTATCTATCTATCTATCTATCACCAAACCACTTTGTTGTACACCTGAAACTAACACAATATTGTAAATCAACTATACTTCAATTAAAAAAAAAGGTTCTCAGTTAATTTTTATACACGTTAAACATTTGAGAAACTTTTTGGGCAGCGTTTCCCAACTTCCAGATGATAAGATTCTCATACTTTCTAGGCCTTTTCCCCTAAGATTTGATTTAGAGTGTCTGAGATGGAGTGTGGGAATTTGTATTTTCAGCAGGTACCCCAGGTGAGCCTTATCCCTAGGCTAAGGGGCATGTGAGTACTGAGGGGCTGGCCCAGGACTTCTCTACCTGACTTCCCTTGGAATTACCTGAGGAGTTTTAAAAAGTATGTACACCTAGTCTACTTCTGATGATTTTGATTTAGTTGGTTCTTTTCCAGATAATTATTATGCAGATATCTGGACTAGAAGCACCACCTATGCCTTCCTTCAAGCAGATCTGATTCCCATGGATTGGAGAGGGTAGTTTGATCGCTGAGCAGGAAGTATTTGGAAAGAGCCTCTTTTCTTTTCCGGAGCAGGAATCAACTTGAGAAACAATGATAGCAGTTTTGCGTCAATTTAAATTGCCATAGCACTTTTGCGTGATTTATCTAATTTGATTGTCACGATATGGGGTTGTGATGTGAATACTTTCATACTGTCACTTTATGGATGAAGAGCTTGAGGCTCAGAGAGGCTCAGTAACCTGCCCAAGGTCCCACAGCCTGTCTGTGGGTATGTGTAGAAGCAGCTTTTTGTCTCTGGTCCATTTAAACAAGCAGATGTATGCAAGAAAACGAACAAAGGAGCATTTGCCCAAGGGATTGGGGAAGCATTGTTGTGGGTCTCAAGCTAGGGCTTGGAGAGAGAAGAGGAGGAAACAGTTCTGATGCTAACGTGATTGCTTTTATTTGTTCCTGCTGCTGCCAGTAGCCCTGGGTTGGATGTTTCCTTTGAAGTCTCCAGGATGAACATGACCTAAACCAGTCTATACTCAGCCTCTGCCAGATGGAGGCCACACTCCACAGCCCTTGACTGAGGACAGGGTGAGTCGGGGCCACACAGCACATTTTTCTTTATACGAGGCCTGCTGACCTTTTGGGGACTGATTCTTGATGTCATCAGTACCAGCGAGTGTGGCCAAGTGGACCCACCCACCCAGACCAAACAGCAGCGACATAATAACCGCTGACATTTCGCAACTTCCCAGAGGCTCCAGGAAGGGGGCAAGCTCTGGGAGAGGGGCATTCTATTCCCCATGGCTCTTCACTGGTGCCCACACCAAACGACTGCTAGACTGGGATTTATTGTGCAGGACCAGAGACTCTGGATGCGGACCAAGGGACAAGGAGACCCTCTAGCCCACAGGGCTCCCTGCCTTGTGCTCTCATTCACAGGAGAAAAAAACCCATCCCAGCCAGGGAGGTCCTAGGGAGAGCAGAAGGTGCAGAGAAGGGGGATGCGGGCCTCAACACCCTTCACCAGGCCCAGGGCTGGCATCTGAGTGCTGTTTGCTTGCTGCTGTAACGAAGGAGCAAACAAGAGTAAGGGGTGAAGTGTGAGTGGAACCGTGGGGTGATCCAAGCGTGGCTGGCTCCCTGGAAGGCTCGATTGTAACTGGCCTGCATTTCTTTCACTGCCAGCTTATTTGGATCCAGAAATGGCATGGAATTGCTGGCATTAGAACTCCCTTTACCACACACGGGGAAATAATCCCAAACAGTCAGAGCAAGATGTGGGGCTGAGGTTTGGCTAGGTAAGGGGGTGGAAGGAGCAGAAGGGTGCAGGGCAGTGAAAGAATTCAGAGTCAGGAGGAGACAATCATGCTTTCTAATCTCGTTCATCAGTGAAGTCACAGGTCCCCAAGTGGGCCCTGGGAAGGGAAGAATGAGGTGGAGGGGAGGGAGGGAGGGTGAGAGGGCAAGAAACAAACTATAGTTAGGAAATGGACCCTGGGGAGAGAGGGATGCGGCTCAACTTTTACGCTTCTGAGGTGTGCCTCCATGTGTACACACAGACACACACACACACACACACACACACACACACCCCTCTTTGCCAGCTCCCAGCCTGCAAGTTAGCCAAGGATTCATTTTTAGATTGTCACCTTAACCATCCTCTATTAAAATATAATCACCATTAAGAAGTTTTTTTTTGTTTTTTTGCCTTTGAGTCCCTTTCCTTAAACCACGTTAATGTGTTTGTACCACATTTAATAGATAGTTTCACGTTTACTTATTTTTCCCTCTTAGTCACACTTTTGACCTATAATTGAGCATAAACGGCTTCATGGCTGAGAAAGTGCTGCTGTATTTCTTTCCTCTTCCCCACCTCTGAAGAAATGCTCCTTTGCACATACCAGGTGCTTCGTAAATGCCTGATTGGTGATGTCCTCGAAGGAAGGAAGGATCCACGGCTTTCCTGGGCAGTGGCAGCGAGTAGCTGCGTTTGGCTACGGGCCCAGCAGCAGCTCTGCTTGTGTGAGCCTTGCCTTGGGTTCCGGAAGGTTCAGTCCGCGTGACAGCCACCTGGTCCCACAAAGCTCGGCGTCTTCTCTCATCCTGAACTTCCCATCTGGTCCAGCTGTAGCTCGGAACCCTGCAGGAGGACTGCCCTTGGGATACCTTTTCCAGGCCCAAGTTCCAGGTGACACTGTGTTCTCAGGCGGCACTTCTGGTACTTTTGCTAAACTAACTTCCTTGTGTAGGGCCCAGCGAAGGCGTCTGTAGCCCTGTACGCTGAGCCAAGGAAAGTCATGTTATAGCAAAGATCCCATGCAACCAGAATACCCACCTGCATGCTTTGAAGAGAATTTCAGAAAGTTCTCTGAGCCTTCTGAGCTTGTCATCTGTGGGAACCTTTTTTTCCCCACCAGCCCCACCCACAGTGATTAATGAGATTCCCTGCTCACTCAGAACCGCATTCCAGTCTCTTCCCCATCTCCTAGGGGAGAGGGAACACACACCTGGCTGTGGTCACACCTACTTGGAGTTTACACCGATAAGAATACCTAAGGAAACCTAACAATATGGTAAAGGAAAGGAGAGGTTCAGGCTATCAGGTTCTTACAGACTTACCACTGAAATGCTTTACAATCTCAGCCTTAGTCTATCAAGCACGAACACAGGAGAGGGCCGAGGCCCTGTGTCAGTACCTCTAGAAAACACAGAAAGGCTTAAGGGGTTTTGGTTCTGGGACACGATAAATCCCAATGGTGATGGGAGAAGGCCGAGTCTTCCTAGCCAGAGCTTGGCCCTGAGCTTGGCATGTGTTAGTGTAGCCAGAGGGCATAGGAGTCCAATAGGCACTTGGTTCTTCCTCCCGGTAGGCCTGTGAGGCCCTTCTTAGAAGAAAGATGCTGCTGCCTGGCTTTGGGGATTCTGGTGTCTTGTAGAGCCTGGGGATCTTCCCACCTAGAGGCTGTGTTCCCTGGAGCCAAACTCCCAAGGATAATGTGGAGGACTGGGGTGGGAATTTTTGCTGGGGCATTCAGGGTTAGAAAACTCCCAGAGAGCTGGAGGGTCTCGCTTCTTTTTTTTTTTTTTGGCCGCACCCTGCAGCTCGTGTGATCTCAGTTCCCCGACAAGGGATTGAACCTGGCCGCAACAGGGAAAGCCTGGAATCCTAACCACTAGGGAACCAGGGAACTCCCGGGTCTTACTTCTTTTCTATGATGTTTAATATGTTACCACAGTCTTAATCTATCACAGTTCTTCTAAACTTTGGAGTACTTAAGGATGACCAGGAGCTTGTCAAAGAGGCAGAATCCCTGACTCCTGTTTCCAGAGATCCTGGCTGAGGCCCGGCTGAGGTCCACCCGGGAATCAGACGCAGTCTACAGACTACACTGTGGGAAAGCCAATGCTGGTCAATTCCAAGGGCAGATGCTGCTCCTCAGCGACTTTCATCCCCCTTACCACCCTCACCATCCCCGTCTGGGGAATATTCAGTGTGTAATGGTCCAGGTTCAACTCACTGCGAAGCCAGCACATTCCTCACTAGACCACATGAGTTTCCAAGGATCCCAGCGACGGCAAGATATATGTGCGGAGTGTGACGCTTGAACACCTTAAATATGTAGTGAGACTAAGGAACTGAAGATTTCGTTTTGTTGCGTTTTAATTAATTTGAATTTAAATTTAAATAGCTACATGAGACCAGTGTCTACATTGCGGGGTAAGGTGGAGCCAGATGGGGGAAGCACCTGATCCACTCCTGGTCCCAGATCAGATCACTTTTCATCAACCTCACTGGAAAACACCAAGTCTAAGAGCTGGTAGAATCTGGACATACACCTTGACAATTCATGAGAATCCACCAGCTCTTGCACCCCTCCCTGTAACCAGCATAGTACCGACCTCTGCCACCACTGACCTGCTTCCACTCACGGAGGCCCTATCCCAAGAAGGGTATGCTGCCTTTTCCAGTAATCCTGGGAGAGCAAGGATGGGACTTTGTGCCACTGAAAATGGGCAAAATTGAGGGTGATAATGAAGCCAAACCTTGGGGCTTATTGGAGCTGCCTTGTCTGACAGAGCCCAGCAATAGGGTGCAGAGGCAAAGAATCTGGGCCCTGAAGGGGGGCAGCCTGGGTTGAATCTTGCCTCTGCTACTTGCCATCTTCTGCATAACCCTGAGCAAATTACTTACCTTCTCTAAACTTTAGTTTCTTTATCTGTAGAATGGGGATGAGTACAAATTTCGAGCTTTGTGGGGTGGTAAAAAGTCAGCAGTTCTCAAACTCTTTGGTCTTCTGACTCTTTTACACTCTTAAAAATTAATGAGGACCCTGCCACCCCAAATAATTTTGGGGTTTTGTGGGTATGCTATACTAGAAATTAAAAATAAGGGCATTAAAACATTAATTTACTTAAATATAACAAGCATTAAACCATTACATATTAATATAACATATTTTTGTGAAAATTAGCATGCCTTCCAAAACAAAAAGCAATTAGTAAAAAGTGTGACCTTGTTTTACATTTTTGTAGATCTCTTTTGTGTCTGGTTACTAGATGCCAGCTAAGTTCCCATCTCTGCTTCTGCATTCCATCTGCTACACTATGTTGTCTTGGTTAAAGTATATGATGAAAATCTGACCTCACTCAAGTATTTAACTGGAAAAGAAAGGAATATTTTCATAGTCTTTTCAAATCATTGTGGATATTTTTCTTTGATGCTATGTAAAACTTGAAAAGTGAGAGTTTATAAAAGATTAGTTGCAATGTGGAATCTGAAACCATATCAATAAACTTTTCATATTTTGTACACTAAAATCTATTGTTCTACCATGCATTTTTAACATATCTTTTACCTATGGATAGTTTTTTGCTACATCATGCATTAGTCATCTGAGAAACATTGGTTCATAAGTTGTGCTGATTTTCCAAATGTTATCATAGTTATTAAGCAATATCAAGCTATCATATCTGTTAATATCACCACTAAATAATCAGAAAAAGGTTTTAAATATTGGAAATCTTTTAGAACAATAACGTTTGTAGTGCTCTAGTGGCCTACTTGCCACAGAATAAAACAAAATGGAAGATGACAATTAATGGCATCAATTTTTCAATCTCTCTCTGATTGTTGTCTAATACTCAGTTTTAGTATATTTTGTATGTTAACATTTGGAAAAATCCCATGGAAAAAGTGTCTATTCTTTATAACTCAGGATATTGAATTGCCTTCTTTGTAATTCCTATACAGTTCAGACATGAAGGACTGTAGAGAAATAATCATACAGAATAAACAGATTAAATATAGAGGATATCTTAGAACATTGTTAGAATGTTTTTAACTTCCAGGTAGACAAAGTGGGGTCAGGAGCCAGGTGGGTACTGATGCCCAAAACTTTAGGCTAATTTGAGGATTATTTCACTTATCTAGTACTGCATAACAAATCACCTCAAAACAGAGTGGTTTAATGGAAGAGAATCACTTATCATTCCTTGTGATTTCTGTAGGTTAGAAATCTGGGATTAGCTTAGCTGAGGAGTTCTGGCTAGGGGACTGCGTGAAGTTGCAGTCAGTTGCTGGCTCTTAGCAGGAGGCCTCAGTTCCTCACCATGTGGACCTCTCCATAAAGCTCCTTGAATGTCTTAATAATTGGGGGCTGGCTTCCCCCAGAGCAAGTGATCCAAGTGAGGGCAAGCTGGAAGCCACATGGCTTTTATGACGTAGCCTCAGACATCACACATGTCATTTCTGCAATATCTTATTGGTTATACAATTGAGCCCTTTCCAAGAGAAAAAGATTCCACAAGGCTATGAGTACCAGTAGGAGAGGATTACTGGGGGCCATTTTAGAGGCTGATTACCACAGATACCTGTTTTAGGTATAAGATTGCTTTTCTACCTGCAGAGCCTTTATCTAGTCTCCATTATCTAGGAACTTATGGAACACCTACCCACAGGCATGGAGCCCCACACAACTTAGCATCTGAACAGGGGACCCACTTCATAGTGAAGGAGGTATGGGAGTAGGACATGATAATGGGATCTATTTTTGTATCACATACTGCAGCATCCAGAAGCAGCTGGTATCTTGGAAAGGTGAAAGAGGCATCTAAAACTGCAGCTAATTCTCCAGCTCAGAGGCAACACTCTGTGTTGATGGGGTACCATCCTCCAGCGTGTAGTGTATGTATTAAGTCATAGGCCTCTATGATGCTGCATCACCAGTAGGCAGAACAAATGCGTCTGGAAACCAAGGGGTGGAAACAGGAGTGCTCCACTGGTGGATTTTTGTGCTTCCTGTTTCTATAAGTCTGATCTCTGTAAGGTTGAAGATCCCGGTCCCCAAAGGCGTCTCTTGTCAGGGAACAAAACAAGGTTCCCATTGAACTACAACTTACAGTTGTGTCCAGGTTCCAGCCAGCAAGGAGAAAGCCACCATACTGACATGGGTGATTGACTGTTAGTCTGGGTCCTCTGAGAAGCAGACACCAAGATGGGGTTAAACATGGAGGGATTTTATTGGAGCAAAAGCCTAGGAAAGAAAGTGAATCACGTGAGGCTGGGAGGGTGGTCAGACTGTGAGGCAAATCTGACCCAGTTTGGGTGGGATAGCCCTAGACAGCTGTGCAGTCCTAGGAAGTTTCAACAAGGCCACTGGAGAGCCCTTGACCCAAAGTCAGCCATCAGAGGAATCCCATGTCTCCCAGGAAGGGCCCACCGTATTGTCACTGCAGTGCTCCGTCATTGAGGGGAGCAGCCTGTGGGAAGCACAGCCTGATTTCAGAGCCAGCAGCCAAGACCCTCAGACAGCTACACTCCCTGTAGTTGGAGTTCTGCTACATGCATTCTCATGGTTCCTATGCTGACTTCTCAGCAGGCTGACTTTACACAAGAAAGAAAGGAGCAGTACATTTCCAGCCTCCTTTTACTTCCCTGCCTCATTACAACAGTGAATGTGTGAATATGTGTGTATACATATATCTCTGTATAGGATTAGAGAACCATCAAGAAAAATATGCAAGGATACAAATTAACTTGTGAACATGGTATGGCAAATAATGTTGATTTGTTGACCCCAGACCATTCCTAATCCCCTTTTCCCTAGCTGCTTTCCAGCCAGGGATGACCATGTGACACAGTTCTGACTTAAAAAAGAAGCCTACATTGAACCCCAAAAGAAAAATGAATAAATGATGAGTAGAGAAACAAATAAGCATTGACTTCACAACAGTAAGAGCTAATTCTCCTGTCTCCCTTCCTCTGCTTCTTGACTGGGATGTGAACTTGAAGCATGAAGCTGCAGCAGCCATTTTGAGGCCATGAAGGAAAGGTCTAAAGAATTGCCAAAAAAAAAAAAAAAAAGAATTGTCAGTAGCAGAGTATCTCCAGAAATTTTTATTATGACAAGAAAACTAAATACCTTTTGTTTTATTCACAATAAATGTGTATCTTGTCATACACATAGGACATCTTTGGGTATGTATGTGCATGTGGGAGAAGAGGTAAGTCGAAACACAGAAAAGCAAGTATAAAGCCACTTAAAAAATCATGTACATGATCAAACACGTAATCATTTACATGCATAGTTCTGTATATGTTTTCATGTATGTAAAAACAAATGAAATGATTAACTATTAAAAATGTAATAAAATTGTCCATTTAATCTGTTTTAAACTTTATTGGCATAATATTACTTACATATTTAAAATTTTATTTCTTTAGTTATATCTCATTTAAAGAAAATTTAATATTGCATATATTTCTTTTGTGTTCAGATGTTGATTTTACGCACCTTGAAAAAAGATCTTAGGTTTTGTTGACCTTCTTTATTGTTTATTTTCTAATTCATTAAATCCTTACTTATTTTTGTCATTTCCTTCCTTCTACTTTATTTGGGATAGTTTGTTTATTTTCTAACTCTTTACGTTGAATACTCAATATTAATTTTCAGCTTTTATTCTTTTTGAATGCAATAAATCCAGGCCAGAACATGAATTTTGGCCTAATGTTGCTGTGGAGTCCCATTGTCTGCCCAGTTCCTGTTCTTAAGAAGGAGGTGGTTTAAAGTTCTCATCTTTTGTGTGGGTGGAAGGGGGCTGGGCAGAGGTGAAATGGCAGGCAATGGAGGTGGATTCTCAGCCACCAGACCCAGAAATCTCCCAGTAGACAATCACCAGCAGGTGGCACCAAACCGCAACAGGGACTGAGATGAATCTGGAATTTGATTCTGTAAGGGGATCCAGAACTCCTTGCTCCTGTGTCTCTCCTTCTCTTTCTTCTCCTTTCCTCCTCCTCCTCTCTCTATTTTCTTCCTTTTATTATACTGTTTGTTTTCATCACACTATTCCTCCACCTCCCTCTATTGGCCTGAAAAGTATTCCTTATATTTCAAATATTTTACTGGTTACAGTATATATTCTTTCTCATGCATATTTCACTAGCTATTCACTAATTTTTTGTTTTCCCTCCCCCAAATACAAGAACATAAAATACCTCCTCTTATTTTCCATGTTATTGTTCCTCAATATTATAATCTATTGCTCCTCGGTATTATAATCTATTGTTTCTGAGTATTATTAAACTTTCTTTTGGCTCTTCCAAGAGCAACAGCTCTTATTATTATTGTTGTTTTAAGTCAATGCTTATTTATTTCTCTGCTCATCATTTCTCCATACTTCTTTAAGGGTTCAGTTTTGGTTTCTTTCTGAAACACATCAAAGTAGTAATTTTTTCAGCCATGGATGTCCATGAAAAAAAAAATTTTAGCCTTATTTTTAAATTTTTTTTTTTTTGCGGTACACGGGCCTCTCACTGCTGTGGCCTCTCCCCATTGCGGAGCACAGGCTCCGGACGCGCAGGCTCAGCGGCCGTGGCCCACGGGCCCAGCCGCTCCGCGGCATGTGGGATATTCCCAGACCGGGGCACGAACCCGTGTCCCCTGCATCGGCAGGCGACTCTCAACCACTGCGCCACCATGGAAGCCCTAGCCTTATTTTTGAAAATACCTTTATTTCACCCTCATTCTGGAAAAATAGTTTAGTTGGATATAAGAGAAACTGTTTTATTGTTGCTAATGATAATTCTGAGGTCAGCCTAATTGTCATTTCTTTTTAGGTTATCTCTCTTTTCAGGAGCTTTTAAGAGTTTCTTTTTTGTTTAAATGGTATGTAGCTGCGTGGCTTTTTTGTTTGTTTTCTTTTCTTTTACGTTACTTGGGACTCAATGACCTTCTTAAATTCTGAAAAATTCCCAGCCATTATTTCTTTGAGTTTCTTCCAACCCCCTTCCCTCCATTCTCTTCTGGGCTTTATATTTGATTTAGATTTAAAACTCCAAATATATCAGTCAACTGCACTCCCCCTACCCCACACGCCATATCTCTTAAACTATCTTTGATATTTTCTATCTTCTTATCTTTCCATGTTTCAATGTGGATGATTTTGTCAAATCAGTTCACTAGTCCTTTTAAGTGTGTTTAATCTGCTATTTAATTTTATTAAACATTTTTATTTATTTATTTATTTTTGTGGTACACGGGCCTCTCACTGTTGTGGCCTCTCCCATTGCGGAGCACAGGCTGCGGACGCGCGGGCCCAGCCGCTCCGCAGAATGTGGGATCTTCCCGGACCAGGGCACGAAGCCGTGTCCCCTGCATCGGCGGGTGGACTCTCAACCACTGTGCCACCAGGGAAGCCCAGATTAAACATTTTTAATGACTATATTTTTCAGTTCTAGAAGTTCTGTTTGATTATGCTTCAGATTCTTCACTTAAATGTTTGAAAGTCCTATCTTCTTAACTTTCACTATACCTTCTTAATCCCCTCAATTTCAATTTACTTATTTAGCCATGTCTTACAGCTTTTTCTATTATTTCTAGTTCTTGGGCTGATTATTCTTCCATGTGTTGTATCAGCTAATGTTCTTCCTTGGTACTTTTTCATCACATAGCTGGTAATATTTTTACTGTGAGCTTTTACTTTTCTTCTGGAGAGGGTCCCATATATCCCGGATTGTGGATAATTCCCTGCAAAGTAGTCTTGTATTTACTACTCCACAGTTTCCCATCACTTCTACTGGTCATGAACCAGCGATTATGTTAATTTCTTGCTTGGGATTTTTATAACATGTAGATAGTTTAAATTCATACCCCATATCCAGACTGGGTTTGGAACTATTCACAGGATGAATATTTTTTCCCACCCAGAGCCCAGAAAAGACAGCTTTTACTTCCTTGTTCCTTCTCTGGGCAGTAGGCAGAGTTCTTTTCATTCTCCTTTCAAGTCCGGGAAGGATTTTTGAGAGTCCCAGTTTGAAGCAAAAGTCTCAGTTCCAGCCCACACTGCCTCTAGGCCAAATTTACTGTGGGACCTGTATCCAGGCCTGGTTCTTTCCTGGTCCCTCATGTGTCAGCTGGAGCTTACATCTCTGGTTTTGAATTTCCTTTTTGTTTCTGGCACCTGGGAACTGTCTTGGCTTTCTTTCAGGCTATGGATTTTAAAGTTGTAAAATATTTATCCAGCATTTACATGCACTTGTAGTGGGAGGGAGACTTTGTTAAGTCAGGCTGCCGTACTGTCAGCATTGGAAGCCTTTTGTGCTCATATTTTTGTCATGCGTTTCTCCTTTAAGTTAATCTAGGCAACCCTCACTGACCTCATAGCCCAAGGAACTTCAGACAAGCCAGGAGCATAAAGTTGTCTACCTGAGTTTCCTTTTCCATTTCATTTGCATCATTTCTCAGAAACAATCAGAGAAGGATGGACCCAGGAGGGACCTCGCAATCCTCCAGTCTCATATGCTCGTTAACCAGATGAGGTCTCACTGGGACCCTGGATTCCGGATTTTGGATTCTCCATCTGGAGCAAATTCACTAGGAAGAAGCCAAGTGTAGAAAAAGGAACACTGGACTTGGCATCAGAAAATTGAGATTTGCAGCCCAGGTTTGCCACTTACCAGCCGTTTGATCTTGGACAAGTCACTTTGCCCTTTTAGACCCAGTGTGTTATCTATGAAATGAAAGCAGAGTGCACAGAGTTTTGATTTAGTAGGTGTGAAAGTTCCTGGTATGTCGTAGACTTTAAATAACTGGTTTCTTTCTTCCTTACGATTAAGATTCTTCATGTCCCCTCTTGGAAACATGGAAACATCTCTTTACAGTTGTTCATTCTTACAGAATCTGCCTGGAAATGGCTCATAAAATACCTGGACATCTATCAAACTGAAAGGTGTAAATTGGGGAACAGGAGGTTATTTTCCTGTTTC
Source organism: Lipotes vexillifer (assembly GCF_000442215.2). Lineage (NCBI taxonomy): Eukaryota > Metazoa > Chordata > Mammalia > Artiodactyla > Lipotidae > Lipotes > Lipotes vexillifer. The sequence goes on along the minus strand of NW_006788828.1, from coordinate 588,466 downwards.
TCTTTTCCCATTAAATATAGAACCTTTGTTCCCAAAGTCTAAGGTAAACCTGCCTTAAAGAGTTTCATAAAGGATCTACAATTGTCAGTGAAGCCATTGACATCTTACAAGGTTTTTTATTCTGGCTTCACGTTCATTGGCCCATGGCTTTCTTTTGTTTTCTTTTTTAATAATTATTTATTTATCTTATTTTATTTATTTGGCTGTGCTGGGCCTTCGTTGAGGTATGCGGGGTCTAGTTCCTCTACCAGGGATCGAACCTGGGCCCCCTGTGTTGGGAGTGTGGAGTCTCAACCACTGGACCACCAGGGAAGTCCTGGCTCATGGCTTTCTTGTGATGATCACAGAGTGGTTGCTGGTGAGTTAGACCAGGGGATGCTGGCAAACTTATTCTATAAATGGTCAGGCGGCAAATATTTTAGGATTGAGGGCCACCAATGGTCCCTTGTCACACGTTCTTCTTTGTTTTGATTGCAACCCTTTAAAAATGTAAGAAACATTCTTAGTTCACGGACTGTACAAAAACAGACCATGGGCTGGATTTGTCCCTCAGGTCTGGTCGTAGTTTATGGAACTCTGCTCTGGACTGATGCAGTCTTCTGACCATGTCCATGAAGACTCTCTTGACGTAAGCAACTCTCGCTCAATTAGGGGCACTTAGCCTAATTCCCCTACCGAGTTCGCACAAAAATGACAGCCTCCTTTTGTCCCGCACCCCACCTGCTCCTGACCTTTCAGCTTAGTTGTCCTTGTCTAAAGGAAAGAGGGGGGCCCTTAGCACATAGGCAGTTATTGAGTTTCCATCCATCCAATGACTTTCACCTTTTAATCAGAAAGTGATTTCCTAGCTGGCTAAATTAATGCTTCCCAACATTTTCCATGTCATGGAACACTTGGAAAATGATAGTTTGTACAGCTCAAGGGTGGGGTCGGGGGAGGTGGACAGAAGAGGGTTGAACAGATGTAACTGCTCATGTCCAGAGGCATCCAGGCTTAGGAACTCCATCTGCCCCAGGAGGTCTGATGGGATCAATGTCTCAGCAAAACTGTTAGGACTATAGCTCAACAGTTATGGGCATGGTAAGCACCGGAGTCAGATGGCCCTGTATTAAACCCTAGCTTTGCTTCTTGCTAACTATATGACCTTGCACAAGCTTTGTAACCTCCTCTGTCTTAATTTCCTCCTCTGTAAAATGAGGAAAATAATAAAAGTACCTGTCTTATAATGCCTATTTTACATATAAAAATGTGCAGGTGATATATGCATGTAACCCCCTTAGCCAGCTGCTTGGTTATTAATTCTACGGAGTAGAATGCATTCTTTCCATTTTTTTTTTTTAATTTATTTTTTGACTGCGTTTGGTCTTCGTTGCTGCACGCGGGCTTTCTCTAGTTGCAGCGAGCAGGGACTACTGCTCGTTGTGGTGCCCGGGCTTCTCATTGCGGTGGCTTCTCTTGTTGTGGAGCATGGGCTCCAGGCGCGTGGGCTTAGTTGCTCCACGGCACGTGGGATCTTCACGGAGCAGGGATTGAACCCGTGTCCCCTGCATTGGCAGGTGGATTCTTAACCACTGTGCCACCACGGAAGTCTCATTCTTTTCTTTTTAGTCAACAGAAATTTTGCATTAAATGAATTTCCTTTCTTGAAGAAAGTCTTTACGAATGATAATAACTTCTAGCCCAAACTTTAGACCAATATTTTTATTATAGAGTTTTTTCCATTCTATCTTGTAAGTTGAAGCTTTTGTGGCCTGCATTTTTTGTGCCTCTATTTTTGTTGTTCAAACACACAACGCCGAGGGGCTCCTGCCAGAGATACCCAAAAGTCACTCTGATGAGTAAGAATCTGAATTCTTTCAGGTCAGTGTCCCTCTTTACTAGACAATATACTAGAGGAGCTTATATGTCCCAGAAGTTCATATGTTTGGGTTGAACAGAGTGCCCTTAGTGCCAGCAGTCGAGTCACTGATAGCCACAATTTGCTGATGGATCTGCAGCCGAACCAGCTGTGGATAATCCACATTCGGCCATGCCTAGAGCACGTGTCCTCTATCTGCCAGGCAGCCAGCTCTTCCAGAGTCCCGTGAAACAGTGCAGGCAATGGTAGTATGAAAGTAACAACCTCAGGCTGTGAAGGATCACCTTACCAGTGAAAACCACAGGAATCTCCGGCAGGCAGAAAGTAATCAGGAAAATTGCCTTTTGGCAAAGTGACATGGGTCAACTCTCTTGGCCTCCAAAACAGCATTCTGTGATCTGTGGTTATGGGATGGCTGGTTCGCAACGAGTCCGAAGTAGAATTTTGCTTTACTGTGGTCATCTGTTCATGCCTGGTCCTTCATGGGGGTGAAGAAGAGGTGGGAGACAGTTTCTTCACCTAAGATCCTAAAATTGGCTAATAGGTCAGACTTTACATACCTATAACACTTAAAGATAAAAGTGAAAAGTCTCAGGAGTCAGGAACCGCAGGCTATAGGTCCTGAAAATTGCTCTAACCAAGCAACCAAAAGAATCTGTGATAAAGATGGTTTGTGAAACTCCAAACACTATATTCTCTTTTAAAGAAGGAGTCACAAAGACATGACCATGTTAAACGGTGTGGGAAATACTCCAGTGAAGAATATGGTGTGGCTTTGTTTAACCCTGAGTTTCAAAAATGTAGTTGACCTTAGTACCTCTCTTCCCCCTCGCCCCGCAGTGATCTGAAGTTCTTTGTTTCTTTGGTTGAAAGCAAGCAGAAACCAATTCCAGCTAAAAAGAGCAGAAGTTCATTTTCTGGAGGAATATTGGTAGCGTATAGAATTGTCAGCAAGGCTGGAGAGCCAAGCTGTCTCCTCATGTGGTTGGCCTGAGAGCTGATGTGACTTAGCCTCACTATTTAAAACTAGATCATTGTGAGGACTGGAGGTGGCCTTAGATATCAGTCAGGGGGACCTTGTGATTTCGCAGAGGAGGAAGCTGAAATTGACAGGGGCAAGTAGCTTAGCCCAGGTCACCTGGCCAGGCACGGGGGGCGGGGGGGAGTGAGATATAACTGCTATTTTCACTACCCTACCTACTCCTCTTCACTCGGATCTTTTATTTGAGGGGGTAGGAGGTATTCCTTTAAAGCACAGCACCCCCATTACTCAGGAAGAGGAGAAATCTACATCCTGAGTGGTTGCTTGGCAACGGTGAACTTTTCACTGGACCTCCACCTAACTCAGTGGGAGATCTTATAATTACAAAGTAGCTAAATGTATGTTTTAATTTATTTCCTACTTATTTCCAAAAAAGGAATGCTTTTGAAATGATTTTGGCTTAACCCATCCCTATGAAAGCAATGCTATTGGTCTTTCTTTTGAAAGTCTATAGTTTCTCATGGTTATGATTCATCTGAGGTTAGAGATTCAACAGTCCTTGTTTCTCTCTCTTTCTTCCCTCCCCACTACTCCTAATCTGGAGAAAAACTACTCATCTTCAAGACTCACCTTCTCTATGAAACATGCTCTACTGTTCTCTTACGCTCCTCACCTAGAATTTCCAGATAAAATACAGGACTTCCAGTTGAATTTGAATGTCAGATAAATGATGAATAATGTTTTAGTATAAGTATATCTCAAATATTGCATGAGACATGCTTATACTAAAAAAGCATTTGTTGTTTGTCTGAAATTCAGTTTAACCGGGGATTCTATATTTTCATTTGCTAAATCTGGCAAGCTAACCCCACCCTCAGTAAAATTGTTTCCCCTGTCTTTGGCCTCCCTTCGCTAATACCACAGACAAAGCTCTCAGCCCTGTGCCTAGCTCAAAGTCAGCACTCAATGACTGGTAACCACCTTTGTTGTTACTCTATCCTGTAACCACCCTTGTGGTTGAATGTTGAATGGAAAAAAAAAAGAAGGAAAAAAGATACTGGAACCGTAGATAGCTAATATAGGAAGTAATCTAAGGAGAAAGCTGGAGCTTCATATCAAATGAATCCTATTTTTCAGTCCGTCTGGCATTTGATAGCCTTGGGTTTAAAATCCCATGTTTGCCACTTAATACTTATATATCTTGGGTACGTTTTTTGTCATCCTCAAGATTCAGCTTCCTTGTCTGTGAAATGGGACAATACATTTTTCTCGCACCACGAGACAGAGATTGCTGCTGTCTAGACCAAATGGAAAAGGACCAGAGCCTGGTGCCCTTGGTGGTTTTCAGGGGTCCCCACATGGCGTTCCCTCACCCGCCTTTAAGCCCATTCACCACAGTGAGGTGGGAGCAGAATGATCCTGAGAGAGTAAAACAGAACCTACCTTTTAAAGCACCCCTGATTTTTCCTTTACCCATTTTAGGAGAAATCCAAAAATATTCTCAGCAGTCATTTGCTCAGCTATTACACTGAAGTTAAAAAGGAAGGGTGGTTATGGGGAGCTTAGGTGAAATAGTTCTTCTCAGTCAGTTTATTATTTGTCCTGTTTCTAAGCTAAATGGATAATCTATTCTACTCCCATTCTAGATATGCTGCTGTTTGGAATAGTTACCACTGGGGTAAATGGTTCTGTTTATCTCACTATTAAATATCCTAGATCCTTTGATTCTCCTTTTATCACTTTTTCACTGCCTTCTATTTCCTGTCTCATTACCTGTCAGTCTAGTGATTGAAGCATCCCTCTTTCCCATGCTTGCTTGGGCTTTCCTCTCCACCACACACTTATATGCTTGACGCTTGCAATTTTTTTTCCTAGATAGAATTATATGTAATATGAAAGGAAAGTGGTTTGAGTGAAGGCTAACTTATCATAACTTTGGTATTAAGTCTTTGTTGTCTATTCAGTGGTGCTGCTGGCTTGCCTCCTGCTTCTCAGTCATGCTAGAAAACCTGACATCACTGAGAAAGGAGGTGTCTCTGTATTAGAAGAAGAGAGAAAGGGGAAAAAAGACCAGTGATGGGGGAGAATTAAACAATCAGAAAATTACAGTCATCTAGGGAATTTTGCCAAGAAAACAAAAACAAAAACAAAACCCCCCAAACCTAGCACTTAAGAATAAAAAGATGAAGCAGGTAAGAAATATAGCAGAAGCAAATATGGGAAAGACCAACAAGAATTCAGGGATCAAAAGCAGCTTTCTTAAGTTAAAAAAAAAAATATATATATATATATATATATATTGTCTTATGTTGGCCATATATATATATGGTGCCTGAGTGTGGATGTCTGGAGTGCCCATCGCTAGCACGTTTTGTTCTGATTTAAGGCACCATTTGGGGGTGGGGAAGAGCCTCCAGTTTGTTAAGACTATGGTTAATTAAAGCTGGGGACTCAGAATCTGGAGTTAGTATGCAGCTCATCGTCCTGCAAATTGAAAAGAAGGCCATTAGGATGCTGGTCACCCTGGACTCTGGCGAGGAGGAAAGGGGAGCTGAATGCTGGTCTTCACGCAGACCATTCTAATGACAAATCCTCTTTGTAATGGTCCATTTATATGTTAGAAGATCTAAAAGGCAGGAAGCATAGAAATGGGCTTTGAATTTTCTTCCTTAGAGTTTGTTTCCAATTAATCTTTCTGAGACAAGAATCGCAATCCCACCACAAACTGTTCTGAAGCTTTCAAGAGCAAGTTTTGCTACTTCGGACAAGATGCTAACATACTAAAAGGGAAGAAAACAACTTAGTGTTTGGTGGGATATCCACCCCCAACCCCCCAACTATGAAAACAACTGCTCCATCTCAATAAAAGGGCAGTAAACAATTTTTATTTAAAGTAGACTTTTGGCAGCTTTCTTAGAATCACAGGACTGGAGAGGATTGCCCAGATTTTTTAGAAATGAGGAAACTGAGGCCCAGAGAGGCCAAGCATTCTCAGAAGGTTGCTCAGCAAATGAGCAGCAGAGTGGGGACTAAAACTGTCTCCCGCTCCCTCACCACACCACGCTGCCACTTCTTCACAGAATTTATCTTTAATGAAGAAAATAAGTAGCCTCCTAAGCCTGATTAGTTTTTTGTTTTTTGGGTTTTTTTTTAAGATTTCTAAGGAAAACATGCATTTTCTTTATGGAGAGTGGAAAGGTTTTGTATTCAAAGAAAAACAAGGCAATACAGAGAAGTGTCCCTTCATCCTAAGTGGAGGTGGTTGGGTAGTATCCCAAAGGCAATAAGAGGTTGTTTCTTGCTCCAAAGAGTCTTTCCAATCTCTCTTGCCTCTGGCCCGAAAACTCCCCTATTATTATTTCCTGAGGCAGAGATATTTAATAAATGATTGTTTCTCCATCACACTGTAGTTAAAAATCAAACATTACCTGAGAAGAAAACCCCCTGCAAAGATCAGCTGTTAATATTCACCAACAGTGGCTTCAATCTTTTCTTGGGTCATGGACTATTTCAAAATCTGCTGAAATCTATGGCTCTTTTCCATAAAAATGCACATGCAAAATTACAGTATCTTAGGGTCTTCACTGCCCTCTGAAGCCCATCTTGGGAACCAGGAGAAGGATTCCTGTCTTTAAGTAAATTAGCTTGTCCTATTAGCTGGTTGGTCTTAACTAGCGGAGTCTAATGGGCATGGAACTAAGTTTCCATGGGAGAGAAAAAGAGCCCCAAAGTTGCTGCCCTGAAAGGGTGAGCAACCAAGATAGAGAGTCCTGGGCAAGCTTGAGGGAAGGGGACAAAAGGGAAAAATGAAAGAGAAGTTTCTCAGGGGAGTTTGGAGAGAAGCCAAAGATAAACTCTTCGACTTCATCACCTTGTCTTATGTTGGCCATAATTATGATTTCCAGGCTTATTTAACTTACTTAGCTGACCTCTGTAGTTATTCCAAAGCCACACATCTTCCTGGAATCCTTCCCCAAGACGTACTGACTCTCAAAGGCAGCCTGGGCTCCTGAATAAGATGTCGAGCTGAGAGCAGAGTCCTTGTTTCCTGGTACTTTGCCATCTTATGCTGCTCATGGATCTCTTGGACCCCAAAAGGGGTGGGAAGTTCCTGCAATAAGCTGCGGGGAGATGATACATCACCAAAACCTAGACATGATCTTGGCAAGCACGCCAGGTAGGGATGTATTGATAAACATCAAAAGAGGTTGTGAATTCCAAGAAAGAAAGTGAATTGGAGTAACTCCAGTGAGTCAATTTTTTTTTTTTTTTAAAGTTACAGTGTGATTTGTAATGCTCAGCGGGACATGGTTGAGTAATGCGTCTGGGCTCCTGTGAAGAGCGGGAAGCCACAGAAAAGGACCAGATCTCCCAGGACACATAGGTGCCGTAGAGTCCATAGCAGTTCCAAAGAAGTGAGTCCAGGATGGAACTTGGGTGCTGAGCAGCCATTTCAAAAACCGTGAAAAGTTGCAGCCAGTCCTGGGCTGTTTCTCAGAACTTCACTGCCTCCATTTTGTTTAATGGCCATGTTCTCACAGACTGGGAATTCTTATAACAAGAAAGGGAGAATGTGGGAATTCCAGTTAAAAGCAACTGGGATATAGGGTCGGATAGTGGGAAGCCAGGTGATTGGCTGCATCTAGTCAGAATGGCCCAAGAGGAGTAGTCAATAGCCCCATGTGGCTGTTAGTGCTTGAAATGTAGCTAGTGCAACTAAGGAACTGACTTTTACATTTTATTTAATTTTAATTGATTTAATTTAAATAACTACACCTAGCTAGTGGCTCCTATCTTGGACAGCTCCAATCTGGACCTAGGGCAAGAATAAGTCAACATTGGCCCACACCCTTGAGCAGCTTCAGCTGGAGTTAAAATCTGCTTTTATCCATCTCTCCATCCATTCATTCGTCAGGCATGTCTGGCCCTACAGAGGTTCTAGTAGCCTGTAGCCACTAGGGCTTCTAGAATGGAGTCAGGAAGCTCATCTCTAGCTCACCTGTTATACTCCCCTACAAACTGAGGGAGCCTCTTTTGTTTGTATCTTGATCAGGATGCTGACGACCGTGGGTCAGGGTACTTCTCCATTCTACCTCCATCTCACCTCTCTGAGAATGTCTTTCTTTTTACCACTGGCATTAACTTACTGACATTTCTCTCTATGTCTGTTTGTAAAATGGTCATTTTGGGTGTTCTCCAAGAGTACAGGGAGCCTAGAGTGAAACCGACAAATCATTACGAAGCTTATGGTGAGAAGAACAAATTGGTTAAGTTGGAAATGATGTTCGAGTCGACGAAGTTCAACTTCCTTGTTGCTCTGAAGAGGAAAACCATGAAACCAATGATTTGAGTAAAAATGAGGCTACCATTCAGGCATTCACTTATCTGACAATACTTATGTGCCAGGTAGTGATGCAGCTGCTGGGGTATGGAAGTGAGAAAGAAAAAGAGTATCTGTCCTCACAGAACCCATTTCATTGTGGGGATGATGGACAGTAGGCCAGCAATCTAACAAATAGATAATAAAATGTCATACAGAGAAAGGTGCTACCAAAATAAAGCAGAGTCAGGCTATAGAGTCGTGAGAAGTGCTGTTTTAGATGGGATGGCCAGGAAAATCCTCTCGGAGGGGGTGATGTTTGAGTTGAGACATGGATAAAGTTAGGAATTGAGCCATGTGACTTGCGGTGGGGAGTGTAAATCGAGGCACAGAGGAAATAGCCAAGGCCTGAGCTGGAGTGTGTTTGGCTGGTCTGAGGGACAGGAAGGAGGCAGCGGAGTGAGTCAGGGGGAGGAGATGAGTCAGAGAGGGGCCAGAGCCTGGAGGGCCTTTTAGGTCATGGTATGGACTTGGATGTATTCTTGGATTTATTCTCAGTGCAATGGGATGCCATTGTGGATCCTTTCCTCATGTCAGTTCCAACTCACTCACTAGATTAGGAGTTGCAACTTTAAATGCCTAATGAGAGGTAATGAGAGTACAGGTAATTGAGAATGCATGTCCTGTGGGTGGCGGTCACTGTTCAGCTCCAGGTTGTCATGGCCTTGCAGTAGAGCAAGACCAGTGCTTTTAGAGGTCACTCTTGATAAATGAAAATATGGACATAGAAATGTTCATGTGAAAGATTTCAATTTTTAAATACTGCAGAAAATTCAAGTTAAATGTGCAAACACACACACACACACACACAGAGTACAGGCCAAAGAAAATATATCTGCAGAAAATATCCACCAGTCTGGGTGTTCTGCATTAGACAATCATGTTCAGGGAGTCTGGATTTTCAGCTAAAGCACATGTGAGAAAGAAAATTCCAAATGATGCCGAAACAAAATCACTAGAGGCTGTGGAATAACAGCCAGTGTAATTTCCACTGTATGAGTCTAACCAGGGAGGGCAAAATTTACTTTTGCAGAATGATCCTTCCTGTTGGGCTGTAGATAGTAGGAACAGACCATTGCTTTCTCTATAACACTGAGACAAAAATGGATAAGCTTAAAAAAAAGTGCATTAAAAAAAAACATTGTGGAATCCTGCAGCCTGTGGAACAAAAACCACATTCACAGAAAGATAGACCAGATGAAAAGGCAGAGGGCTATGCATCAGATGAAGGAACAAGATAAAACCCCAGAAAAACAACTAAATGAAGTACAGATAGGCAACCTTCCATAAAAAGAATTCAGAATAATGATAGTGAAGATGATCCAAGACCTCGGAAAAAGAATGGAGGCAAAGATTGAGAAGATGAAAAAAATGTTTAACAAAGACCTACAAGAATGAAAGAACAAACAAACAGAGATGAACAATACAATAACTGAAATGAAAACTACACTAGAAGGAATCAATAGCAGAATAACTGAGGCAGAAGAACGGATAAGTGACCTGGGAGACAGAATGGTGGAATTTGCTGCTGTGGAACAGAATAAAGAAAAAAGAATGAAAAGAAATGAGGACAGCCAAAGAGACCTCTGGGACAATATTAAACGCAACAGCATTCACATTATAAGGGTCCCAGAAGGAGAAGAGAGAGAGAAAGGACCCGAGAAAATATTTGAAGCGATTATAGTCGAAAACTTCCTGAACATGGGAAAGGAAAGAGCCACCCAAGTCCAGGAAGCACAGTGAGTCCCATACAGGATAAACCCAAGGAGAAACATGCGGAGACACATAGTAATCAAATTGGCAAAAATTAAAGACAAAAATTATTGAAAGCAGCAAGGGAAAAATGACAAATAACATACAAGGGAACTCCCATAACGTTAACAGCTGATTTCTCTGCAGGAACTCTACAAGCCAGAAGGGAGTGGCATGATATACTTAAATGATGAAAGGGAAGAACCTACAGCCAAGATTACTCTACCCGGCAAGGATCTCATTCAGATTCCATGGAGAAATCAAAAGCTTTACAGAAAAGCAAAAGCTAAGAGAATTCAGCAGCACCAAACCAGCTCTACAACAAATGCTAAAGGAACTTCTCTAAGTGGGAAACACAAGAGAAGAAAAGGACATACAAAAACAAACCCAAAACAGTTAAGAAAATGGTCATAGGAACATACATATCGATAATTACCTTAAATGTGAATGGATTAATTGTTCTAACCAAAAGACACAGGCTTGCTGAATGGATACAAAAACAAGACCCATATATATGCTGTCTACAAGATACCCACTTCAGACCTAGGGACACATACAGACTGAAAGTAAAGGGATGGAAAAACATATTCCACGCATATGGAAATCAAAAGAAAGTTGGAGTAGCTATACTTATGTCAGATAAAATAGATTTTAAAATAAAGAATGTTACAAGAGACAAGGAAGGGCACTACATAATGATCAAGGGATCAATCCAAGAAGAAGATATAACAATTACAAATATATATGCAACCAACATAGGAGCACCCCAATACATAAGGCAACTGCTAATAGCTATAAAAGAGGAAATTGACAGTAACACAATAATAGTGGAGGACTTTAATACCTCACTTACACCAATGGACAGATTATCCAAAATGAAAATAAATAAGGAAACAGAAGCTTTAAATGACACAATAGACCAGATAGATTTAATTGATATTTATAGGACATTCCATCCAAACCCAGCAGATTATACTTTCTTCTCAAGTGCGCACAGAACATTCTCCAGGATAGATCACATCTTGGGTCACAAACCAAGCCTCAGTAAATTTAAGAAAATTGAAATCATATCAAGAATCTTTTCTGACCACAACACTATGAGATTAGAAATCAATGACAGGGAAAAAACTGTAAAAAACACAAACACATGGAGGCTAAACAATACGTTACTAAATAACCAAGAGATCACTGAAGAAATCACAGAGTAAATCGAAAAACACCTAGAGACAAATGACAATGAAACCATGGTGATCCAAAACCTATGGGATGCAGCAAAAGCAGTTCTGAGAGGGAAGTTTATAGCTATACAAGCCTACCTCAAGAAACAAGAAAAATCTCAAGTAAACAATCTAACCTTACACCTAAAGGAACTAGAGAAAGAAGAATAAGCAAAACCCAAAGTTAGCAGAAGGAAAGAAATCATAAAGATCAGAGCAGAAATAAATGAACTAGAAACAAAGAAAGCAATAGCAGAGATCAATAAAACTAAAGACTGGTTCTTTGAGAAGATAAACAAAATTGATAAACCATTAGCCAGCCTCATCAAGTAAAAGAGGGAGAGGACTCAAATCAATAAAATTAGAAATGAAAAAGGAGAAGTTAAAATAGACACTGCAGAAATACAAAGCATCCTACGAGACTACTACAAGCAACTCTATGCCAATAAAATGGACAAACTGGAAGAAATGGACAAATTCTTAGAAAAGTATAACTTTCCAAGACAGCACCAGGAAGAAAGAGAAAATATGCACAGACCGATCACAAGTAATGAAATTGAAACTGATTAAAAATCTTCCAGCAAACAGAAGTCCAGGACCAGATGGCTTCACAGGTGAATTCTATCAAACATTTAGAGAAGAGCTAAAACCCATCCTTCTCAAGCTCTTCCAAAAAATTTCAGAGGAAGGAACACTCCCAAACTCATTCTATGGGCCACCATCACCCTGATACCAAAACCGACAAAGATACTACAAAAAAAGAAAATTATTATATCACTGATGAATATAAATGCAAAAATCCTCAACAAAATACTAGCAAACAGAATCCAACCACACATTAAAAGGATCATACACCACGATCAAGTGGGATTTATCCCAGGGATGCAAGGATTCTTCAATATACGCAAATTAATCAATGTGATACACCATGTTAACAAATTGAAGAATAAAAACCATATGATCATCTCAATAGATGCAGAAAAAGCTTTTAACAAAATTCAACACCTGTTTATGATAAAAAGTCTCCAGAAAGTGGGCATAGAGGGAACCTACCTCAACATAATAAAGGCCATATAGGACAAACCCACAGCAAACATCATTCCCAATGGTGAAAAACTGAAAGCATTTCCTCTAAGATCAGGAACAATACAAGAATGTCCACTCTCACCACTATTGTTCAACATAGTTTTGGAAGTCCTAGCCACGGCAATCAGAGAAGAAACAGAAATAAAAGGAATACAAATCAGAAAAGAAGAAGTAAAACTGTCACTGTTTGCAGATGACATGATACTATACATAGAGAATCCTAAAAATGCCACCAGAAAACTACTAGAGCTAATCAATGAATTTGGTAAGGTTGCAGGATACAAAATTAATTCACAGAAATCTCTTGCATTCCTATACACTAATGATGAAAAATCTGAAAGAGATATTATGTAAACACTCCCATTTACCACTGCAACAAAAGGAATAAAATACCTAGGAATAAACCTACCTATGGAAACAAAAGACCTGTATGCAGAAAACTATAAGACACTGATGAAAGAAATTAAGGATGATACCAACAGATGGAGAGATATACCATGTTCTTGGATTGGAAGAATCAATATTTTGAAAATGACTATACTACCCAAAGCAATCTACAGATTCAATCCAATCCCTATCAAATTACCAATGGCATTTTTTGCGGAACTAGAACAAATCATCTTAAAATTTGTATGGAAACACAAAAGACCCCGAATAGCCAAAGCAGTCTTGAGGGAAAAAAACGGAGCTGGAGGAATCAGACTCCCTGACTTCAGACTATACTACAAAGCTACAGTAATCAAGACATTATGGTACTGGCACAAAAACAGAAACATATATCAATGGTACAAGATAGAAAGCCCAGAGATAAACCCACGCACCTATGGTCAACTAATCTATGACAAAGGAGGCAAGGATATACAGTGGAGAAAAGACAGTGTCTTCAATAAGTGGTGCTGGGAAAACTGGACAGCTACATGTAAAAGAATGAAATTAGAACAGTCCTGAACACCATACACAAAAATAAACTCAAAATGGATTCGAGACCTAAATGTAAGACTGGACACTATAAAACTCTTAGAGGAAAAGATAGGAAGAACACTCTTTGACATAAATCACAGCAAGATCTTTTTTGATCCACCTCATAGAGTAATGGAAATAAAAACGAAAATAAACAAATGGGACCTGATGAAACTTAAAAGCTTTTGCACAGCAAAGGAAACCATAAACAAGACGAAAAGACAAGCTCAGAATGGGAGAAAATATTTGCAAACGAATCAATGGACAAGGGATTAATATCCAAAATATATAAACAGCTCATGCAGCTCAATATTAAAGAAACAAACAACCCAATCCAAAAATGGGCAGACCTAAACAGACATTTCTCCAAAGAAGACATACAGATAGCCAAGAAGCACATGGAAAGCTGTTCAACATCACTAATTATTAGAGAAATGCAAATCAAAGCTACAATGAGGTATCACCTCACACCAGTTAGAATGGGCATCATCAAAAAATCTACAAACAACAAATGCTGGAGAGGGTGTGGAGAAAAAGGAACCCTCTTGCACTGTTGGTGGGAATGTAAATTGATATAACCACTATGGAGAACAGTATGGAGGTTCGTTAAAAAACTAAAAATAGAATTACCATATGACCCAGCAATCCCACTACTGGGCATATACCCAGAGAAAACCATAATTTAAAAAGACACATGCACCCCAATGTTCATTGCAGCACTATTTACAATAGCCAGGTCACGGAAGCAGCCTAAATGCCCATCGACAGACAAATGGATAAAAAAGAAGTGGTACATATATACAATGGAATATTACTCAGCTATAAAATGGAACGAAATTGATTCATTTGTTGAGACGTGGATGGATCTAGAGACTGTCATACAGAGTGAAGTAAGTCAGAAAAAGAAAAACAAATATCGTATATTAACGCATGTATATGGAACCTAGAAAAATGGTACAGATGAACCGCTTTGCAAGGCAGAAGTTGAGACACAGATGTAGAGAACAAACGTATGGACACCAAGGGGGGAAAACCACGGTGGGGTGGGGATATTGGTGTGTTGAATTGGGCGATTGGGATTGACATGTATACACTGATGTGTATAAAATTGATGACTAATAAGAACCTGTACTATAAAAAGACAAACAAAGAATAAAAAGAACTAATACTAAACTTTCTTTGGGTTATTTGTATGGAAATATATTAATATAAATGTTTCAGACATTACATGAAATTTCTAAAAATCTTAAGAAAAAAACTGAATTGTAGTGATGCTTGCACAACTTTGTAAATTTACTAAAAAGCATTGAATTGTATGCTTAAACTAGTTGAATTTTATGATATTCATAAAAGTATATTTCAATAAAGCTGCTTTTGAAAATGCAAAAGAAAACAAAAAAGCACCAGGGCTGGTACTGAAGTTCTTAAGGGAAAAGACACTTATTGAGAAGATCAAGTGATATGATGCCTAAAGGATTATTAAATAACAGTAACTTATAAAAAAGAAACAACAACATTGGAAGGCTATGTGCACAAATAAATCCAAAGGAATCAAATTCCAGAGAGGGTGAATCCTTCCCAGGAGAGAAGAAATGGGGGCCTCTAGGGACATCTGTAAGTGTGAGAGTGGCAGGAGGGACATGCACAGAGTGGCTCTGGGGCAAGTAAAAGCTAGGTGATTTTCTAACAGACATATAGTCTGCCATGATAGGCTGCAATTTGCAGGAACCCCAGCTTCAGGACTAATTCTCTCCATTTGTCAATGCTACTGCGTGGGATCTTGCTGAATGTGTGACAGTGCCAGAGGCTGAGGGCTGGGGTGGAAAGGCAGAGAGAGAATTCTACAATCTCAGCCCAGAGAAAATCAAGGCTTCTGGTCCGGAGCCCTATACTATCTCCACTGGGAAAGACGGTTGTGTTGAGGTGGAACTCCCCTCCCCCACTCCATATCCTTCCCTGTAAATTTAGCACAGAATTGTTTTTTAGATGTTGTACCCTATCGTTTCAAACCCAAAACCCAAGCAAGTCTCCTATACTTTTATGTGGCCATGATTAGAGCTTTAGAGCTTTACAAGAATATTTCTGTTTTTTGCTTTGTTAAGATTTTGAATAAGGGTTATTTTTTTTTGCATCATAATCTAACCTATCCTGATTGACACATTTTTTAAACTTACCATCAACTAGTATTTTTTACTAAATATTTTTTAATAATTTTTTTTTTTAACTGTCAACTGAATTTAAACTGTCCCTTTCACCTGATCATTATTTACCTCTACTTAGATACAAATATGGTCATAAGAATAAGACTCTCCTTCTAACTGACAAGAGTGATAACCTGTGTCTACACAGGTTTCTCATCAAATAACATCACATCACGCATTCAGCTCATCTTAGGGCTCACGATAGCCTTTTAGAACTCAAAGGCAGTTACAGATTTATGTGCTTGTTTGCGATGTCTTTTGCAGCCTCCATATAATGCACTCTTAAGAGTCATGTGAATTTCATTCCCTGAATTCTACTACTTTTCCATCCAGGTCTTAAGACATTAGGAGAGCAGTCAATCAGTACGTTCAGATTTACCTGTGCAATTAATTTTTAATTATGTAATATGAGAGGGTGTAGGAGGAAGTTATGCATTACCCCATACACAATGGAATATTATTCAGCCTTAAAAAAAGAAGGAAATTTTGCTATTTGTGACAATATGGATGAACCTAGAGGACATTATGCCAAGTGAAATAAATCAGACACAGAAAGACAAATACTGCATGATCTCACTTTTATGTGAAATCTAAAAAAGTCTAACTCATAAAAGAAGAGGGTGGAATGGTGGTTGCCAGGGAGTAAAGGCAAGGGTGAGAGGGACCATGCATATAAACACGAAATCCTAGAGACTGGCCAAGCAACAAGACACAAGAAGTTTGGAACCCTGACCGGCTGGAGAGGAGCCACCATACCAGCTCCAACTTCTGTGCAACAAAAAATAAATTTCTATCTAGTGTTACCATTATTACTTTGGGTCTCCATTATAAGCATCTGATTCTATCCTAACTTAGTTGTTTTGAAAGTGAAGTTTAAGTTTTCCTGGGGGATAACTATCCTCCATGAGATATAAAGACTTATAGTTTTAAGGGAATCAATTTCCAGATGCTCAGAATGTCCAAACAACAACAACAACCAAAAATAATAATATTTAGCAATTACCTATGTTCCAGTACTTTACTTATACTAAGTTATTTAACGTAACTTGTTATGAACTCTTTCCTAAAATTAATCTGTCTTAGAACAAGCCTGTGGCTAAAGCTGGTTTCTTTTTCACTCCCCTCTCATGAATGCATTTCTCCTGCTTTAAGGAAAAGGCACAACTCTCCCCTATTCCAAATCTTATAGTGAGACTTTGCCTTTGAGCAGTGTTTCTCAACCTTTGTTTCATCATGGCCTCCTAAGGAGGCTTTTAGTTATTTTTTTCCTAATCATCCCCCCATAAAAATTTAATACCCTATGTATACTCTGTATACTTGTTCATGTACTATATGCATATCTATTCTTTATACACAAAAAGAGTAAGATTTTTTTTTCATTCTTCAAGAACCAATTTTTGGCCCTGTCAGGAAAACATGCCTTAGAAAGTAAAAAGCTATAGGGCACCAAGGTACTATTTGAAATACTGGTGCTGGTGGGAAAAATTAAATGATTTTATAATTGCACAATAAAACTTTTGCAATGCATATGGTTTCTGATTCTTTGCTTTAAGAAAATTCAAGGATATAATCAAGTTGTCAGTTGATAAATGATTAGAATTAGCTCAGAAAGATTCAAAGAACTGAACTGCATTGCTATAACAAGCCCCTTCCATCTCCATATAATTATTTTTATTTATTTATTTTTTTGCAGTACGCGGGCCTCTCACTGTTGTGGTCTCTCCCTCTGCAGAGCACAGGCTCCGGACGCGCAGGCTCAGCAGCCATGGCTCACAGGCCTAGCCGCTCCGCGGCATGTGGGATCTTCCCGGACCGGGGCACGAACCCGTGTCCCATGCATCAGCAGGCGGACTCTCAACCACTGTGCCACCAGGGAAGCCCCCTCATATAATTATTTATATGAAAAAGATTTCTCAGGACTTTCATATATAAAAATTGAAAATATTAATATAAATGATTCTGAACTCTAGCTCATTCTTATATTAAGTGTTATTTATCCATAGAATAACTAGAATAAGTCCTATTCATTTAGAGATGCCTTTCCAATACCACTCACTCTCTGTGTGCATTGATTTGTAATATATTTTTGTTGATTTTACTGAAATTATAGTGATAATTAGATTCAGAAGACATTTTTCAACTCAGATCCTTTTGGTCACTGGAAATTTAAAAAAAACATTAAATATCAGATTATATATATGTGATTACATATACATAAAACGCATAAATATAAAAATATAGAAACATAAATGTATATTATAGTAGAGAAAATACGTATGATAGAATGATCAATAAAAGACTAAAAGAAAAAAAGATATATTGTATTAGGATGAAATCAGATGGAAATATGAGTTCAAGAGGAAAACAAATTGCTCTAAAATTTCTGACTATTAAAGAAGGACTTGGACTTCCCTGGCATTCCAGTGGTTAACACTCCGAGCTCCCAATGCATGGGGCCCAAGTTTGATCCATGGTCAAGGAACTAGATCCCACATGCATGCTGCAACTAAGACCCGGTGCAGCTAAATAAATTAAATAAATAAACAAATAAATAAAGGACTCGTTCAGGTTTATTTTATTTAATTATTAATTAATTAGTTAATTGATTTTGGCCTTGCTGCTCAGCTGTGGGATCTTAGTTCCCTGACCAGGGATCCAACCCAGCCCCCCACAGTGTAAGCACCAAGTCCTAACCACTGGACTGCCAGGGAATTCCCTGTTCATGTATACTTTAAACAGATCAATGAATGATGGCAGGCACCAACTCATAACTTTTAGATTCCTTTTAGTATGTTTAAAAGAATCACGTGACAGTTCAATTTTAAAATGTTCAAATATACAATATGCCAGAAAGTAATCTTTTGCAGCAATTTAAACTTATGATGAAAAATTTAGATATCAACTTAGAAATGAGTGAGAATTTTTTTTTTTTTTTTTTTTTTGCGGTAGGCGGGCCTCTCACTGTTGTGGCCTCTCCCATTGTGGAGCATAGGCTCCGGACGCGCAGGCCCAGCGGCCATGGCTCACGGGCCCAGCCGCTCCGCGGCATGTGGGATCCTCCCGGACCAGGGCGCGAACCCGTGTCCCCTGCATCGGCAGGCGGACTCTCAACCACTGCGCCACCAGGGAAGCCCTGAGTGAGAATTTTTTAACCATTGCTTTGAGGGATGTCAAAGGAAAAAAGGTTGAGGATTATTGTCCTATTACTTGAGGTTCCAGTCTGACTGAAGTTGCTTTCATCCCACTTCCAGTTACTAGTTCTGGAAACTGAGAGTGGGGCTGAGCTTACAGGTGAAGCATGAAATCACCCTAAGGGTGTGGGGTGAGAGGAACAGAGTTTGGGAAATCAGGTCACTGCCCGCTATTTAGCACAGTGGCTCCATCTTCCCCCTTCCTTACTGCCTGGGGTCTAGTGGTGAATCGCAGCCCAAAGGTGGAGCAACAGAGCTCAGACTTTATACTCTGCAGCCCTCTGCTCCATGTAGGGCCTCCACACACCCTCTTCCCCAGGAGGCTGCACATCACCAAGTTCCATGGGACTTTCTTCCCCCACTCCAGCCATTTTCAGCTCTTGCTACACTGACCTCTTTTCTAAAAAATGGGCTGCACCTCCCTGGAATCACCTGGAATGCCTGTTAAAGTGCCTTTTTGTGTTTGGTCTTTTGACAAATCTATTGCATTGACATCTCTGAGGCTGTTACCCAGGATTCTGCATTATTAACTTTTCAGTGTAGGAATTAATTCTTTATGCTTCAGCTCCTTTGTCCAACAAAGGACGGTAAGTTCTTTGCTTGTCACAGGAATTTGAATTTGAGAGTTTCGATTAAAAACCCTAGGAAATGGAGATGTGAATCCAAATGGATTTCAGCCTGTTTTATTTCTGGATGACTGGCAGATGTTGGAGATTTCTTGGCTTTAACCTGGAAGAGTAGGAAGAAAGAAATAATGTTCAGAGCAAGATAAAATGCATTTCAAAAAAAAAAAAACAAAAAGGAACAGGAAAAGCACAAAGCAAGCTGTCTTCTAATCTGATTCTTAGGACCGTGACATTGGACAAATGTCCACAAACATCCGATACTGACAAAAGAGGAGATGGTTTCCAGCACTGTACCTAACTCAGAGTTGGATGCCGTCTTAGCCCTGGTGTTGAATCAGAGCTTGAACTAGACTAATGCAATCATAATCAGAGGCCAGGAGTGGGTGCTCTGCTTAGGGGAAGCTTAGGAAGGAACTGGGAGTGCAGTGGGTTCTGTATTTAGCAGAGTCAAGACCAACTGATTCTGTGAAGAAGCCTGAAGAAAAGGTCCCATGAAGATGGGAGCCAGGCAGATGGATCCCTTTGGTAACATAGAAAGGGGTTTACCTAAAGAGGTGGGTAAAATAGAATGGGGGCAGACTTAGAATCTCTCTCTAATTTTCCACTTTTAAAAACAGCAACTGGGTTTCCCTGGTGGTGCAGTGGTTGAGAGTCTGCCTGCCGATGCAGGGGACACGGGTTCGTGCCCCGGTCCGCTAAGATCCCACATGCCGCGGAGCGGCTGGGCCCGTGAGCCATGGCCGTTGAGCCTGCGCGTCCGGAGCCTGTGCTCCGCAACGGGAGAGGCCACGACAGTGAGAGGCCCGCATACCGCAAAACAAAACAAAACAAAACAAAACAAAACAAAACAGCAACTGTCTCCAAGTTAGAATGTCCAAATTGTCTTGATCAGCTACTTAGGCCAGGTTTGAATTTCAGGTCACAGCCCTTGATTTTTCCTGAGTTCACTACATGGTGCCTTGTGGCATTGTCTATCAGAGTGATGTTTTCAATTACTTAAAGTAATTTAGGCAAGGCAAAAAAGTTGCTTTGTGCCAGCCCCAGCAAACTTGGCTTTTGTCATTTAGCAAGACTCACCTCTTTGTGCTATGGAGAAGAGAAAAATAACCCCAGTAAAAGCCCTACAAGATGGGACAAAAAATGGGGGGAATTTTAAAAAAAATTTTCACTCTGTATTTCTAGCTTTGAGGAGTGTGGTATTCTCAGAAACAACTGTCTGTCTAGACTAGAGAGGACCTTTGAAATTTTGGGGAGAATTATCATTGCTTCTTTGATTTCACAACACTCCCTCCTCCACTACCACCTTGTTTTCATAACAATTTAGTGAATTAAAATTAAAATATTGTTTGTTTTGAGAAATTAGGGAAGAATTTTCTGATGCTTCTGGGGGTCAAATGGAAACCCTTGGGACTGACAGAACCAGGATTGAGGATTGCTACTCTTAGACTGGGAATATCAGAACATGATCTAAGGAGATTTTAAGTCTTCAGCTTTGGACCTTTGTAAGGTAACCGTTTGGTTTCTAGCACAAATGAACAATTTGTTTCTAGTCATTTAACTTGTACCTCACTTGCATAGACAATGTTCTTTCCATTTATTATGTTTACTTAAACATTGTTTCAACCCACAAAAGCAAATCCGTAACTAAAGATATCTGTTACATTGTTTTATTTTTCTTGTTTGCTATTCAAATCATTCCCTTACTTAATTTAAGAAAAAAGCATCATGGTTTTCTGACACATTTGCTTGTCCTTTCCAGCCTGAATCATTTATGCATTGTTCAATCATTTATTGATTAATTTACCCAGTTGACAAATATGTACTGAGCACCAATCATGTTCTCAGAACTGGGCTGGGCATTGGGATATAAGATTTTCCTGCTTTCTGGAAGCTTTCTATTGGAATTCTCAACATATTCCTCTCAGGATCACTATGCAGCCCTCCCGAAAGACAACATTCTTTTGATTTTTGTGTCATCACTGCTTGGCAGGGGTATTTCTTGGCATGGACTTTTATTCTGGCCATTTTTCCAAGAACCAGAGGCAATGCATGTCAGCATCTCACTTTCTCCTCAAAGGATGATGCCTGAGGGATCTTCACAACCTCTTTTTTACCTGACTGACAGGGAGGCCACACAGAAGAGTCCTCCCAGAATGCTTGGAAGCTGATGAGCCACCTTAAACAAATGAAAGAAATCATCCTTTCATACCCGGAGGGGACGGAGATGTTTGAGTTGGGGCCTTGACTACAGCCAAGTGAATAAGTATGTCCCTGGGTATTTAGTTACAGGCCTGGGAATTATTTAACAAGTCTCTCATCGTGAGAGGAGCTGTAAATCAAATAATATAAGGCCTTCATTACATAAGGGAGGTAACTCTGCATTACCAAATGGATTTGAAAGCATTCAGACTCAACTTGCAATGCGAGAAACTCTAGGTAGTCAGCCTGTTGCCGCATGTATGCGGGTCCACTCATGTATGTATCTCTGCTCTGCCAGCTGTGAGGGAAGGGACTCACTTGGCTGAATTGATGATTTTTTTTCTTTCTTTCTCTTTTTTCAGGTGTGTAGAGTTGAGTCAATTTTAATTTTCTGCCCATTGCCCACTATTATCATTGCCAGTACCTGGCTCCTCCCTTGGTTTGGTGTTTGTTTTCCCCTTATATTTTCACTCCCCACTCACATTCTTCTTCCTCCATAGGTATTTGCTTTTAAAATTGTATGTTGCTTGGTCTGTATGTATTTTTTTCATCTTTTCATTATAACCATATTCAAATGTTGCGGTCCGGGAGCCACACGCCTGGAGTCGAGTTCCCCGGTAAATGCGACCCGTGTCCCAACCAAGGACACCCGAGAATCACCAACACCAAGTAGAAAGATTAGCAAAGGATTTATACAAGTACAAGTATAGAAGCTTACACAAACTGTCCGGACAGGATCCCACTTGGAGAGAAGTGAGTGAGACCCCGACTAACAGTCGGGCGAGGCTTTTATACCCTTCACAGGGCAGGAAGTCCCCAAGGCGGGAGGGAGCGGTTTAATTTTGAATCAGCCAATCAGGAACCCGGTTCTTCCCACCCCAAGCAAGCAAGCAAGTTTCTTACAGAAGCCAAAATGTGCTGTTAGCCCTGAAGCTGTTCTTCCATTTCTTTCGTCACACAAACACAGTGGAAAGTTGAATGAAGAGTACAGTGCACACTCCTATACCTACGACCTTGAATCAAACATTTCCTAACACTTTGTCATACTTGCTTAACTCATATATAGGTGTTTGAAAGTAAGTTGTAGACATTATGATAAATCTCCCCTAAATACTTAAGCATGCTTTTCCTAAAAATAAAGACATTGTCCTACACAAAAACAATATCATGACCCTTAGTCCTAGAAGGAGAGAAGGAAGATAGATAGAGATAGAGATAGAGACAGAGACAGAGACAGAGATGGAGATGGAGATGGAGATGGAGCTGGAGATGGAGATGGAGATGGGGTTGGAGCTGGAGCTGGAGATAGAGATGAAGATGGAGATGGAGATGGGGTTGGAGATGGAGATAGAGATGGAGATGGAGATGAAGTTGGAGATGGAGATGGAGATGGGGTTGGAGATGGAGATGGAGATGGGTTTGGAGATGGAGATGGAGATGGAGTTGGAGATGAAGTTGGAGATGGAGTTGGAGATGGAGATGGAGATGGGGCTGGAGATGAAGTTGGAGATGGAGATGGAGATGGGGCTGGAGATGAAGATGGGGCTGGAGATGGAGATGGGGCTGGAGATGGAGCCAGAGATGAAGATGGAGATGGGGTTAGAGATGGAGATGGAGATGGAGTTGGAGATGAAGTTGGAGATGGAGTTGGAGATGGGGTTGGAGATGGAGATGGAGATGAAGTTGGAGATGGAGATGGAGATGGGGTTGGAGATGGAGATGGAGATGGGTTTGGAGATGGAGATGGAGATGGAGTTGGAGATGAAGTTGGAGATGGAGTTGGAGATGGAGATGGGGCTGGAGATGAAGATGGGGCTGGAGATGGAGATGGGGCTGGAGATGGAGCCAGAGATGAAGATGGAGATGGGGTTAGAGATGGAGATGGAGATGGAGTTGGAGATGAAGTTGGAGATGGAGTTGGAGATGGGGTTGGAGATGGAGATGGAGATGAAGTTGGAGATGGAGATGGAGATGGGGTTGGAGATGGAGATGGAGATGGGTTTGGAGATGGAGATGGAGATGGAGTTGGAGATGAAGTTGGAGATGGAGTTGGAGATGGAGATGGAGAGGGAGAGGAGAAGGAGAATTAGAAGAAATTCAGCCATTTTTCTCTCCAGTTTTTTGGCTGCAGGTTGCTTTTTTTGTTTGTTTCCAAGAATGGGTGCTCTGCCTCCCAGTACACAATGTAGACATCTCAGAGTAAAGTTACTATCCAAAACAAAAACAAAAACAAAAACAAACAAACAAACAGAAAACCAATAACGGGTCTGAGCTTCATAGCTCTAAAAAGTCACTTTTTTGGAAAATTAACACTTGCGATTTTCTTTAAATGCAGCCCAACCATTCCATCACTTGGCTATTCAATACTAACAGTAATAGCAAGGTTTGGGTTGAACTGTGAAGAATTTCTCAAGGCGGTCATTTTTGTGGTGTGTGGAGCAGTGTATGATCTCTAACTCTGGAAGACCAGGCACAGAATTAATGAGAGGTTTCATGTGTATCTAAAAGAATGTCTTTCCAAGAATTTATTACTCTCATTTTGGCACGTGCTCTCAGGCTCTTCAAGTTGGGGTCAGATTGGAAACTTCAAATTTTTCTTTCAAAACTCTGCCTGGGCTTGTGTACTTTTCTATATGTGTGTTATATTTCAATGAAAATTTTATTTTAAAAAAAGAAAAAAAATAACTCTGCTAAAGTCTCACTTTCTGTAACATACCCATCACCCTTGACCTTTAACATTTCCCCAGACACTTAGCACTTCAGATGTCTTTGTTTTGGTCTCTGGAATTGGCAAACTGTAGTGTAGTGACAAGAGTTCTCAATTCACAGTATCCCTGATTCTAGAACTGGTTCTTGGGTTTTCACGTAAGAGTTGCATGTTATTGGGCAAGACCCTTAACCTTTTTATGGCTCAAATTTCTCAGCAGTTAAGACAGGCATAATAACGTGTTGTCAAGATGCATGTGAAGTCATGAAAGTTAAACAAGATAATAGATACAAAAATGCTTCATTAACTATAGAAAACGTGAATTTTTTACAATTAGGGGTTTTATGTGTCTCTGTTCTTTTTCTGGACTGTTACGTGACGATCTGGTTTCCCAGGTTCCTCCCTCAGCTGCCTGTGGTCCATTTTCCACGCAGCAGCCAGAGGGATGCTGTGAAAACATCATGTATATCATGTTTCTCCTCGGTGCCCATGGTCGGTCCCATTTCTCTCTCTGCTTCTTGACTCGCCCCTGTCTCTCTGAGTTCAATTCCTACTATTCTCTTCTTGCTCATTCTCTTCCAGACACACTAGATTTCCTGCGAGTCTTCAAACCTCCCGTTTCATTCCTGCCTCTGAGCCTTTGCAGTTTACCCTGATGGAAATGTATCCACATGGCTCACTTTTTCACTTCCTTCAAGTCTTTGCATTTCATTGAGGTCTTTTTGGCCGTTCTGTCATAGTTGCAACCCTGGCACTGCCTAGCCCTTCTTCCTGCTTTATATTTTTACATAGCATTTATAACTTCCTAATATACTATATGGGTGACATTTATTTTGGTTAATATTTGTCTTTCTCCACTAGATTATAAGCTCCATCAGAGCAAGAATTTTTGTCTGTTTTATTAACTGATGGATGCCCAGCACCTAGAACATAGTTTGACATGTAGCAGGCCCTCAGTGAATATGTTGAGTATTATGTTGAATAGTATCTTGAAATATTATTCAACCAATAAATATTTGTTGAATAAATGAATGAGACTGTTTCGATCTCACAATCAGAAAAAGGATGGGAACTTACATTTCTGGACCCTTTTCCATATACACCTCATAAAAATGAGCCCTGTTGGAAATTCTATGTGGATTCCTTACCTTCCCCCAGGATCCTGACCACCTGGAAGATATTTGTATAATCTCTTTGTATGTTTTAATAATCCAGGAATGCTGTTTCTATTTCAAAAACCTGCAGAGAAGCAGTAAATGGAGGAGAGATGTTCTTTGGAGAAATACAGAGAATCAGGATCATACCAGGCAAATTTGATGCATGCTCTGGTCTACTGGATGATATTGTTTCCCCACCCATCTTTCTAGTATTTGCTTCAGCCGGATGTAATTTGGTCTTGCAGCTTCTCAAAAGGCAGAATGATGACCTCCACAGCATTTTCCAAACTGTGCGCTGGGAACACTAGTTCCAGGAAGTGCTAATCTGTGCTCAAAAAAGAGTAAGGTTTCTGTGGTTCTGATTACATATTAGCATGTTAAAGGCTCTGAGGAGTCACACAGCTTAAAAATAAGTAAAGAATGGGTGGCCTGTTCAATAGTAACTTATTGGAATAGGGGAAGTGCGGGCAATAGTGAATTCTACTCCAGTATATTAAAATGACACACCAATATTAAAAGACACTACATATTTTGAGGCCATGATCTTCAGCTTTCAAACTTTCACTTCCCACAGAGCTCATGGCTATATACGTTTTGTTTTGCCACTGAGTTCTGCTCAGCACTCTGTAAGCTTACCTAAGGAAGGAAATGCACTTACGGGGTATCCATTATATCAATGACGTTCGCCATGGCACTGCAGTTCTTTTCGGATTTTTTTAATTTTTAATTAATGAAGTACTTATTAAGCACATCTCCCTACTTAATGCAAGAATTCCATTAGACATAATAAAGGTACCACGGGGAACAAGATAGGACAAGATCATGGGGCTTACATTCTAGGATAGCCAGGCAAAAACAAGTAAATCTACCAAATAATACATGTGGAGCCAAGGGTGTTAAAGGAAGAAGGGAGGAGCTAGGACAGAGAATAAGGTGTATGTGAGGGTGTTTCCTACTTGAGGTGACCAGGAGGGAAGGATGCTCTGACGTAGGGACATTTAAAGTGAGATATGAGGATGATAAGGAGCCGGCCGTGCAAAAGGGGGAAGAAGAATGCTGGTTTTAGGCAGAACAAAGGTGTAATCATGGCTCAGTTGCAGGAAGCAACTTGCTAAAGAATTGAAAGATGATCCCATGGTTGTCCCATGGTGCTCATGAGGGCCATGAGATGAGGGGAAAGGCGGCAGTCTGTGTATACACGGCAATTATTCAGGGCTCTTGAGGCCATGGTATGGCCTGTCATTGAGAGGATGATAGGATTGAATTTATGTTTTAAAGAACCTCCCTCAAAGCAGAATATACCCCAATGCACTAAAAATTTTAAGTGAACAATGGGCATTTAAAGATGCTTTTAAATATCTGAAAACTACAGATTACATATTTACTTGTCTCTCTTTCCCAAACATACAATATCCTCTAATTCTATGTGAACCACTGGGTCTTGGTGAAATGTTGTTATTCTACTCTGTGTTTTATACATAAGTCTCCACATCTAGGCTCTCTATATATCTGCGCTTCAGAGAATACCTATATCCTGGAGCACATGTGAGGGTTTTTAGGGCAGAGTCAACCTTCTACAGTCCTGGAGCTTGTTTCGGGGGCCTCCCATCTTCCCACCCCGAAAGCATGAATTCAAGAGATGCATTGTTTTCCAGTAGCTCTGAACATGCATTTTCTTGCTCTTCTCCATGGTTCAGGGAGTGGCTCTGGAGGTACTCATAAATCAGCATGATATTTGCAGCACTGGTCAATGGCAATTGAGAACACTTTCCAACATCAAACAATTCATGCTATATTTGTGTCAGTATAGACATGGCATACATGAAGTATGATAGAGAATTTTTTGTTAGCCAGATGAATACTGAACTCCAGAATACCAAAGGCTTGCTTTATAAAAATATTTAGTAAGATTTATTTAAGATCTAAAAAATTAATTTCAGCTTTATTTAAATAATAGTTTTAGTTATATTTTATTTTTTTGAATTTTATTTTATTTATTTTTTTATACAGCAGGTTCTTATTAGTCATCCATTTGATACACAATAGTGTATACATGTCAATCCCAACTGCCCAATTCATCACACCATCCCTCCACCACTTTCCCACCTTGGTGTCCATACGTTTGTTCTCTGCATATGTGTGTAAATTTCTGCACTGCAAACCGGTTCATCTGTACCACTTTTCTAGGTTCCACATATATGCGTTAATATACGATATTTGTTTTTCTTTTTCTGACTTACTTCACTCTG
Organism: Lipotes vexillifer; assembly: GCF_000442215.2. Taxonomy (NCBI): domain Eukaryota; kingdom Metazoa; phylum Chordata; class Mammalia; order Artiodactyla; family Lipotidae; genus Lipotes; species Lipotes vexillifer. The sequence continues at coordinate 560,901 of NW_006788828.1, read as the reverse complement.
TATGACAGTCTCTGATCCATCCATGTCTCTACAAATGACCCAATTTCATTCCTTTTTATGGCTGAGTAATACTCCATTGTCTGTATGTACCACATCTTCTTTATCCATTCATCTGTCGATGGGCATTTAGGTTGCTTCCATGACCTGGCTATTGTAAATAGTGCTGCAATGAACATTGGGGTGCATGTGTCTTTTTGAATTATGGTTTTCTCTGGGTATATGCCCAGTAGTGGGACTGCTGGATCATATGGTAATTCTATTTTTAGTTTTTTAAGAAACCATACTGTTCTCCATAGTGGCTGGTGCTGCAATGAACATTGGGGTGCATGTGTCTTTTTGAATTATGGTTTTCTCTGGGTATATGCCCAGTAGTGGGACTGCTGGATCATATGGTAATTCTATTTTTAGTTTTTTAAGAAACCATACTGTTCTCCATAGTGGCTGTATCAATTTACATTCCCACCAACAGTGCAAGAGGGTTCCCTTTTCTCCACACCCTCTCCAGCATTTATTGTTTGTAGATTTTTCTGATGATGCCCATTCTAACTGGTGTGAGGTGATACCTCATTGTACTTTTGATTTGCATTTGTCTAATAATTAGTGATGTTGAGCAGTTTTTCATGTGCTTCTTGGCCATCTGTGTGTCTTCTTGGAGAAATGTTGATTTAGGTCTTCTGTCCATTTTTGGATTGGGTTGTTTGTTTCTTTAATATTGAGCTGCATGAGCTGTTTATATATTTTGGAGATTAATCCTTTGTCCGTTGATTCATTTGCAAATACTTTCTCCCATTCTGAGGGTTGTCTTTTCATCTTGTTTATGGTTTCCTTTGCTGTGCAAAAGCTTTTAAGTTTCATCAGGTCCCATTTGTTTATTTTCGTTTTTATTTCCATTACTCTAGGAGGTGGATCAAAAAAGATCTTGCTGTGATTTATGTCAAAGAGTGTTCTTCCTATCTTTTCCTCTAAGAGTTTTATAGTGTCCAGTCTTACATTTAGGTCACGAATCCATTTTGAGTTTATTTTTGTGTATGGTGTTAGGGAGTGTTCTAATTTTATTCTTTTACATGTAGCTGTCCAGTTTTCCCAGCACCACTTATTGAAAAGATTGCCTTTTCTCCATTGTATATCCTTGCCTCCTTTGTCATAGATTAGTTGACCATAGGTGCGTGGGTTTATCTCTGGGCTTTCTATCTTGTTCCATTGATCCATGTTTCTCTTTTTGTGCCAGTACCATAATGTCTTGATTACTGTAGCTTTGTAGTATAGTCTGAAGTCAGGGAGTCTGATTCCTCCAGCTCTGTTTCTTTCCCCCAAGACTGCTTTGGCTATTCGGGGTCATTTGTGTCTCCATACAAATTTTAAGGTTTTTTGTTCTAGTTCCGCAAAAAATGCCATTGGTAATTTGATAGGGATTGGATTGAATCTGTAGATTGCTTTGGGTAGTACAGTCATTTTCACAATATTGATTCTTCCAATCCAAGAGCGTGGTATATCTCTCCATCTGTTGGTATCATCCTTAATTTCTTTCATCAGTGTCTTATAGTTTTCTGCATACAGGTCTTTTGTTTCCATAGGTAGGTTTATTCCTAGGTATTTTATTCCTTTTGTTGCAGTGGTAAATGGGAGTGTTTCCATAATATCTCTTTCAGATTTTTCATCATTAGTGTATAGGAATGCAAGAGATTTCTGTGAATTAATTTTGTATCCTGCAACTTTACCAAATTCATTGATTAGCTCTAGTAGTTTTCTGGTGGCATTTTTAGGATTCTCTATGTATAGTATCATGTCATCTGCAAACAGTGACAGTTTTACTTTTTCTTTTCTGGTTTGTATTTCTTTTTCTTCTCTGATTGCCATGGCTAGGACTTCCAAAACTATGTTGAATAATAGTGGTGAGAGTGGACATCCTTGGATTGTTCCTGATCTTAGAGGAAATGCTTTCAGTTTTTCACCATTGAGAATGATGTTTCCTGTGGGTTTGTCCTATATGGCCTTTATTATGTTGAGGTAGGTTACCTCTATGCCCACTTTCTGGTGACTTTTTATCATAAATGAGTGTTGAATTTTGTCAAAAGCTTTTTCTGCATCTATTGAGATGATCATATGGTTTTTATTCTTCAATTTGTTAACATGGTGTATCACATTGATTGCTTTGCGTATATTGAAGAATCCTTGCATCCCTGGGATAAATCCCACTTGATCATGGTATATGATCCTTTTAATGTGTTGTTGGATTCTGTTTGCTAGTATTTTGTTGAGGATTTTTTCATCTATATTCATCAGTGATATTGGTCTGTAATTTTCTTTTTTTGCAGTATCTTTGTCTAGTTTTGGTATCAGGGTGATGGTAGCCTCATAGAATGAGTTTGGGAGTGTTCCTTCCTCTGAAATTTTTTGGAAGAGTTTGAAAAGGATGGGTTTTAGCTCTTCTCTAAATGTTTGATAGAATTCACCTGTGAAGCCATCTGGTCCTGGACTTCTGTTTGCTGGAAGATTTTTAATCAGTTTCAATTTCATTACTTGTGATCGGTCTGTGCATATTTTCTCCTTCTTCCTGGTGCAGTCTTGGAAGTTTATACCTTTCTAAGAATTTGTCCATTTCTTCCAGGTTGTCCATTTTATTGGCATAGAGTTGCTTGTAGTAGTCTTGTAGGATGCTTTGTATTTCTGCAGTGTCAGTTGTAACTTCTCCTTTTTCATTTCTAATTTTATTGATTTTAGACCTCTCCCTCTTTTTCTTGATCAGTCTGGCTAATGGTTTATCAATTTTGTTTATCTTCTCAAAGAACCAGCTTTTAGTTTTATTGATCTCTGCTATTGTTTTCTTTGTTTCTAGTTCATTTATTTCTGCTCTGATCTTTATGATTTCTTTCCTTCTGCTAACTTTGGGTTTTGCTTATTCTTCTTTCTCTAGTTCCTTTAGGTGTAAGGTTAGATTGTTTACTTGAGATTTGTCTTGTTTCTTGAGGTAGGCTTGTATAGCTACAAACTTCCCTCTTAGAACTGCTTTTGCTGCATCCCATAGGTTTTGGGTCATCATGTTTTCATTGTCATTTGTCTCTAGGTATTTTTGGATTTACTCTTTGATTTCCTCAGTGTTCTCTTGGTTATTTAGTAATGTATTGTTTAGCCTCCATGTGTTTGTGTTTTTTACGATTTTTCCCCCTGTAATTCATTTTTAATCTCACAGCGTTGTGGTCCGAAGAGATGCTTGATATGATTTCAATATTCTTCAATTTACTGAGGCTTGATTTGTGACCCAAGATGTGATCTGTCCTGGAGAATGTTCTGTGTGCACTTGAGAAGAAAGTGTAATCTGCTGTTTTTGGATGGAATGTCCTATAAATATCAATTAAATCTATCTGGTCTAGTGTGCAATTTAAAGCTTCTGTTCCCTTATTTATTTTCATTTTGGATAATCTGTCCATTGGTGTAAGTGAGGTATTAAAGTCCTCCACTATTATTGTGTTACTGTCGATTTCCCCTTTTATAGCTGTTAGCAGTTGACTTATGTATTGGGGTGCTCCTATGTTGGGTGCATATATATTTATAATTGTTATATCTTCTCCTTGGATTGATCCCTTGATCACTATGTAGTGTCCTTCCTTGTCTCTTGTAGCATTCTTGATTTTAAAATCTATTTTGTGTGATATGAGTATTGCTACTCCAGCTTTCTTTTGATTTCCATATGCGTGGAATATGTTTTTCCATCCCTTTACTTTCAGTCTGTATGTGTCCCTAGGTCTGAAGTGGGTCTCTTGTAGACAGCATATATATGGGTCTTGTTTTTGTATCCATTCAGCAAGCCTGTGTCTTTTGGTTAGAACAATTAATCCATTCACATTTAAGGTAATTATCGATATGTATGTTCCTATGACCATTTTCTTAACTGTTTTGGGTTTGTTTTTGTATGTCCTTTTCTTCTCTTGTGTTTCCCACTTAGAGAAGTTCCTTTAGCATTTGTTGTAGAGCTGGTTTGGTGCTGCTGAATTCTCTTAGCTTTTGCTTTTCTGTAAAGCTTTTGATTTCTCCATGGAATCTGAATGAGATCCTTGCCGGGTAGAGTAATCTTGGTTGTAGGTTCTTCCCTTTCATCATTTAAGTATATCATGCCACTCCCTTTTGGCTTGTAGAGTTTCTGCTGAGAAACCAGCTGTTAACCTTATGGGAGTTCCCTTATATGTTATTTGTCATTTTTCCCTTGCTGCTTTCAATAATTTTTCTTTGTCTTTAATTTTTGCCAAATTGATTCCTATGTGTCTCTGCATGTTTCTCCTTGGGTTTATGCTGTATGGCACTCTCTGCGCTTCCTGGACTTGGGTGGCTCTTTCCGTTCCCATTTTATGGAAGTTTTTGACTATAATCTCTTCAAATATTTTCTCTGGTCCTTTCTCTCTCTCTTCTCCTTCTGGGACCCCTATAATGCAAATGTTGTTGAGTTTAATGTTGTCCCAGAGGTCTCTTTGGCTGTCTTCATTTCTTTTCATTCTTTTTTCTTTATTCTGTTCCACAGCAGTGAATTCCACCATTTTGTCTTCCAGGTCAGTTATCCGTTCTTCTGCCTCAGTTATTCTGCTATTGATTCCTTCTAGTGTAGTTTTCATTTCAGTTACTGTATTGTTCATCTCTGTTTGCTTGTTCTTTAATTCTTCTAGGTCTTTGTTAAACATTTCTTTCGTCTTCTCCATCTTTGCCTCCATTCTTTTTCCAAGGTCCTGGATCATCTTCACTATCATTATTCTGAATCTTTTTTTTGGAAGGTTGCCTATCTGCACATCATTTAGCTGTTTTTCTGGGGGTTTATCTTGTTTCTTCATCTGGTATACAGCCCTCTGCCTTTCCATCTTGTCTATCTTTCTGTGAATGTGGTTTTTGTTCCACAGGCTGCAGGATTGTAGTTCTTCTTGCTTCTGCTGTCTGCCCTCTGGTGGATGAGGCTATCTAAGAGGCTTGTGCAAGTTTCTAGATGGGAGGGATTGGTGGTAGGTAGAGCTGACTGTTGCTCTGGTGGTCAGAGCTCAGTAAAACTTTAATCTGCTTGACTGCTGATGGGTGGGGCTGGGTTCCCTCCTTGTTGGTTGTTTGGCCTGAGGCAACCCAACACTGGAGCCTACCTGGGCTCTTTGGTGTGGCTAATGGGGGACTCTGGGAGGGGTCACGCCAAGGAGTACTTCCCAGAATTTCTGCTGCCAGTGTCCTTGTCCTCATGGTGAGACACAGCCACCTCCGCCTCTGCAGGACACCCTCCAACACTAGCAGGTAGGTCTGGTTCAGTCTCCCCTGGGGTCACTGCTCCTTCCCCTGGGTCCCGATGCACACACTGCCTTGTGTGTGCCCTCCAAGAGTGGAGTCTCTGTTTCCCCCAGTCCTGTCGAAATCCTGCTATCAAATCCCACTAGCCTTCAAAGTCTGATTCTTTGGGAATTCCTCCTCCCGTTGCCAGACCCCCAGGTTGGGAAGCCTGACGTGGGGCTCAGAAACTTCACTCCAGTGGGTGGACTTCTGTGGTATAAGCATTCTCCAGTCTGTGAGTCACCCACCCAGCATTTATGGGATTTGATATTACTGTGATTGCACCCCTCCTACTGTCTCATTGTGGCTTCTCCTTTGTGTTTGGATGTGGGGTATCTTTTTTGGTGAGTTCCAGTGTCTTCCTATCGATGATTGTCCAGCAGCTAGTTGTGATTCTGGTGTTCTCGCAAGAGGGAGTGAGAGCACATCCTTCTACTCCACCATCTTTGTTCAGGGCCAATAGTTTTAATTTTAAATATTGATAGTTCAACTATAATTATCTTTTATCTTTTACTTTTAATAGATAATTTTGAATACTTCAGAAGAAAAATAACTTCTTTGGAAAACTTATGAAAAATCATTTTTCCTTTTCCTTTTTTTTTTTCTGGCCGTGCCACATGGCTTGTGGAATCTCAGTTCCCTGACCAGGGATTGAACCTAGGCCATGGCAGTGAGAGCATGGAGTCTTAACCACTAGACCACCAGCGAACTCCCCACTTTTCCATTTTTTCGAATTTACTTGAATTTACAGAATTTGATGAAAATATGTTAGTTTTGTAAATTTTGAATATTACTTTCAAAGCTTTTAAATCCTTTAGATCATTGAGAATGAGTACAATACGCAATTGTGATAGAAACTGAAAATACAAACCTGGAGTTCAGAAGAGAGAAGAGCTATAAAGGAAAAATAAGTAAATCTTCAAAGAAGCAGTGTGCTTAAATTTTTAAAAACTATTAAAAAGAAAAGCTGGCAGGCTTCTGTTGGGTATGACCTACATAAAATTTGCAAATAGGACATTATAAATTCTTTTTAAGTCAGGTTTTTGAGGTATCATTTACCTATAGGAGCAGTCACACTTTCCAGGTGTTCAGTTTTATGTTTTTTGACAAAATGTAAGCTATTATGTAATCATGACCGTAATCAGGACGCAGGGTATTTCTATCAACCCAGAAAGTTTCCCCAGTGCCCCTTTGTAGTCAATCCCCTTCCCACTCTTCCCTAGTCCCCAGCTCCTGGCAACCTGTGATTGGATTCCTTCCCTATCATTTTGTCTTTTTCGGGATGTTGTGTAAATTGAATTCATACACTATATAATCTTTTGTTTCTGGCTTCTTAACACTTAGCATAACCCCTTTGAGAGTCATTCATGTTGTCACAAGTATCAATAGATCTCTTCCTTTTATTGCTGAATATTATTCCATTATATGCCATCCCTACACAATTTGTTTATCCTTTCACCAGTTGATGGACATTTGGCTTGTTTCCATGTTGGGGAGATTATGAATAAAGCTGCTCTAAACCTTCTTTTACAGGTTTTGTGTGGCTATGTTTTCATTTCTGTTGTGTAAATACCTAGGAGTGGATTGCAGATTTATGTGGTAAGTGTATTTTTTACTGTGTAAGAAACTGCTGGGCTTTGATGAACTGAGTCCGCCTGCCGATGCAGGGGACACGGGTTCGTGCCCCAGTCCGGGAAGATCCCATGTGCCATGGAGCAGCTGGGCCCGTGAGCCATGGCCACTAAGCCTGCGCATCCGGAGCCTGTGCTCCACAACGGGAGAGGCCACAACAGTGAGAGGCCCGCGTACCGCAAAAAAAAAAAAAAAGATACTGCCAAAGTGTTTTCCAAAGTAGCTGCATCATTTTGCACATCCACCAGCAGTGTATGAGAATTCCCTTGCTCTGCATCCTTGCTAGCACTTGGTATAGTGAACTGTTTTTTGGGTTTGTTTCCTTCTTTCAATTTAGTCGTTTTAGTAGGTGAGAAATTCTCTAATTACTGATCAAAAAATTAAATTGAGGGCCTCCCTGGTGGCGCGGTGGTTGAGAGTCCGCCTGCCGATGCAGGGGACGCGGGGTCGTGCCCCGGTCCGGGAGGATCC
>NW_006788828.1:535372-553403 GCF_000442215.2 Lipotes vexillifer | reverse complement strand
AAAAAAAAAAAAAAAAAAAAAAAAAATTAAATTGAGCAAGAAAATTATTCTCATCCACACCACAACTTGAATAGGTTAAATCAAATCTTACAATTTCATGCTACTGTTTAAAATGATCAGAACACGTGCGAGCCTCCATTTGTCCTCATGCCCAGGGTCCACAATGTTAGTGGTGAGGCTGTACTCCCTGTACCCCTTCCTTCTGCTCTGAAGTTGGCTGCTAGGGGATGTGTTTTTTTGGGGTCTGAGACCCTTGCACAGGACAGAGGCCACTTCATTCTGCAGTGCCCTCTAGTGGAAGCTGTTCAACTTGCTCTCTGCGCATACCCTGACCTCTCCACACTCCTGGTGAAAGAAGAGTCCGCATGCCCCCTGAGAAGCTGCAGCCCCTGGTCTAGAAGACAAGACCTGTGTTTAGGGAGCTCTTTCTGTGGAAGACCTAGCTCCACGAGCCACCTGATGGAGTGGTGAGCGACACTGAGAAGAGTTGTGAGCAGTGGAGCCTTGGTTCCCAAAACTGTCATTTGGAGGAGGCTTATGGGATGTCACAAACGGTAGCATGCTCTATTTACCCCCCCCCCCCCCCCCCTACCAAGACAGTGGTACACTCATTAAGGGGGAGCCATGCTTTATTTATCTTTGTATCCCTAGTGCCTACCTCCACGGCTGGCGTGTGATACGGCCGTTCCAAGTATCAAGCAGGAAGATGCTCAGCACGATCTTCACCTATGTGCTTTCTGAGCTTTACTCTCCCCACCGTCTCTTCTAAAGGGATAAGACCATGGTGTTTTCCCCCCCCCCCCCGCCCCACTGGTGAGACCCTGTGCAGAGCTTCTAGTCAATGATGAGATCAGCTTCAGCATCCTTAAACATTGGATGAGCGGCACTGGAGAAGGCTAGATAGACTATGACGGACATTGGTCCTGACCAACTCTAAAAACTTTTTAGTAGATTGTAAAGAATGCCACTAGGGAAAAATGCACTTCCTCAATTTCAGATTCAGCAAAACAGGCACCGACTAGATCAAAATGCTGCCTCTTCCTGACCGCAAGAATGTGTCCCCACAGGAGTGGTGGTGTCTTGTGATCTACAAGCTGCAGGCTGGGGTTTAATATGTCCTGACTTGACATTTGAGGAACCTTCACATAATTAAGGCCACTCATCTCTCCTCTCAGTTATGTCTTCCTTTGGGGATCATAAAAACCTTGAGAAATGTCAAGCTTCCCTTTTAGACTTTTCTTCATTGAATGCAAGACCTCAATTTCTTTTTTTTTTTTTTTAGCCCTTGTAATGAATTTGGGTTATCATCTCAGGCCTGTCATGCTGCCAAGTCAACTTTTCCAAAATGATGACTATGTTTAAGATATTCACAGTCAACTAGGCAGTTAACTACATATTTTGTATTCATTTCATATAACTTCATGGTTGACAGTGTAGGCTGTGAATTCAGACAACCTGGTTTCAAATCATAACTCAACCACTAAGCTACCACACTGTCTTTTAAAGTTTGAATGCAATGCCCACCTATTTCCTTATTTACTTACTTTTGAAAGTTCTTGAGTGTTTGTGTTATTACTTTCATGTACACAGTACAGAACTTTCAAAGGTAAGAATATTTTTACAATTAGTCTCACAGTAATTTTTTTTCCTTTTTTTCTTTTTTTTTTGCTGCATTTTATTCTTGCAATTAAATGCTGTATAACCTTGGGCAAGGAACTTTTATCATCAGTGACACTCTTCCATTCTTCTCCTTTTCTTAAAAAAAAAAACTTTTAATTGAGATGTAGCAAACATAAAGTATATTAATCTTAAGTGCATAACTTGGTGAATTGTTGTATACACCCATGTAATCATTTTAATTATTGTTGCAGTTTATTCTTGGAAAAATAAATATACATTTAAATCTCAACTTGCTGATATAATTTCAACATACAAAGCACACAAGGACAGTTTTACTCCACATTACATCTAGAATACTTAACTATATTGAAAGTGAATATTCAGATATTAACAAAAATCCTTATGACAAACTTTGTATGACTGACATGGTTACAGTGATTATATATGATGTTAGCCCACATGACCTTGAGATCGAGTATACTACAAACCTTGATCAAATATTTTTCTTTTTTTAGAATAAATTTATTTATTTATTTACTTTTTTCTTGGCTGGGTTGACTCTTTGTTGTTGCTGTGCGCGGGCTTCCTCTGGTTGCGTCGAGCAGGAGCTACTCTTGGTTGCAGTGCATGGGCTTCTCAATGCGGTAGCTTCTCTTGTTGTGGAGCATGGGCTCCAGGTGCACGGATTTCAGTAGTTGTGGTGCACAGGGCTTAGTTGCTCCGTGGCATACGGGATCTTCCCGAACCAGGGCTCGAACCTGTGTCCCCTGCACTGGCAGGCGGAATCTTAACCACTGTGCCACCAGGGAAGTCCCTATTTCTCTTCTTATTAGTCTGTGTTACACTGCTCAAATATGTGATCTGTAGAATCTTAAGTGCTATGATGAAGTCATTATCATATCAAATGGCTCAATAGCTCATATTACAATGAAAAAATATAAAGGATTGACTTAAGTCCGCCTCTCCAAACAACCACTTAATCAGTGGGACCTGGACAATGGTGAAGATCTGGATTTCACAAAATAATATCCTACGGGCTGATCTTGTCATTCCTTGGCCAACAGGGGAGACTGAGAAATAAAAATTAATTTGGAGGATAAGAATCTGCCTTGCCTTTCAACTGACTGGAAAAAAAGAAAACACAGATAAAGCTAGTTGTAGAGTTAATAGAAAGCTGTATTTCTTCCAAGGACATGCTTCAACAGCAAAGTATCATAATGACTCCTTTATTTGAGTGACTGCTGTTTTCTTATTCAATGAGAAACTTCGCTATTTGAAATGCGGTTGGTTAAGAATAAAACATTTCACTCTTGCCCAGAGGATGTAAGTGACTTTGACACAGAGGAGTAGTTTTGGTTTCCAACCCAGGTGCAGAGCCTGAGATAAGAGGTGTCTGGACTCAGCATTTCAGATCCATCTTAACTTGGTCATTTCCAAGGAAACAGGACCCTGGGTCCACTTTGCAGTCCAGGCTTGTTGTTGACTTCTTTGAGTCTACCAAAATACTACTTTAATTAAATTTTACTTAACTCTACCCTTCTCCCAAACTCTATAATAAATCTATCTTTTCCTTTGTTCAGTGAGATATCGCACAGTTCTCTGGTGTGGTCTCCCTCTTGGCAATGGATCAATAAATCCGCTTCCCTTGGCCTACAGGTTTGTCCCTGGAATGCTTAAGCTGATGAGACTAGGAAAGTAGGCTTTATTATTCCTGTTTTTAAAAGATAAGGAAATTGAGTCTCAAGAAGGTTAAATAAAGTGTACCAAGGGTTGTAGATAGTAAGTGGTCACAGAACTGAAACCGAGATCTGAAGTGTGATGGAGTCCAATCCATGTTGCCCCCCTTCATCTTCCAGCTCATTGTTGCCCTACTTTTGGTTAACAACCCCACTCAATGAGAAGCCACAAAAGCCACTCATACCACTTTGCTCTTTCTTATTACAGCTAGTATCCAATTCTGACACACATCACGATTCCTCAAGGTGTGGCTTCAGTTTCATAGTGTTACTCTCTTCCAGGAACACAGGTGAACCACCAAACACTTAGCTCTGAGTTCCTTTCTTAGCCACAGCGATAAACCAATATTTCTAACAACACCCTCTGGGTTTTCACACTTGCACGCCTGTGCTTGTGCTGTTCTCTGACCTTGGCGTTCCTTGCCCACAATTCTCTGCCTATGCAAATCTTTAAGAAATTTAAAATCATATCAAGGTTTTCGTTGCAAACAACAGAAACCGTGCTAGTTTGTTTTAGCAGACAAGTAATTTATAAAGAATATCAGATTTCACAGAAGCTTTGGAAGGGCCAGAGCACCTGATTTAAGGCTGCTCTGAAGGATTGATCCAGGGTAGACAGGACTGCTGCAGCCAGACCCAGAGAACACAGTTTCCATCTCTGACACTAGGGGGTGCTAGACTTTCTCTTGCTGCCATGTTGGAAGCTGGGTGTCTGCCACCGCCCTCATCAGGACTAGCCAGATTGGTCCCTTATTTGCATCATGAGCTTCCAAGTCAAGTCTTGCCATAGGTATATTGGACTGGCAGAGCCCAGGTCACATGTCTACTCTGCAGCTGCAAGGGAAGCTGGGAAAGAGGTTTTGGCTTCTACCTTAAGGAGACATAGACTTAAGTGGGGAAAGTCCCTCCACACAGAAAGAGTATTCAAATATATAGAAGAGATCCAAAGAAGAATGATAAACTTTCATTACACTGGGGTCCAGCTCAAAAGTCTCCTCACCTGGGAAACCTTCTCTAAAACTACAGCAAGAATTAAGGTCTCTTTATTTTGTGTCTCAGTTATATGTTATTTGCATGTTTACTGAGTTATCATTACAACAGATGTAATTCATATCCCTCCCAAATCTCCTCACTTTTACTTCCGGTTCTGACTTCCAACTGCCATAATAGCATTTCTTTTTCCCCTGAGGGCTTTTTCTGGCCACTTAGCTTGATTTTGTTTGCCTGTGCTGTGGGCTGAAAAGATGGAGGAATTCACACAGGTCAGGAGCAGCCCTCAACCAATGACTAACAGAAGGTGTATAAATACCCCAGTTCCCTTGCCCTGTGGGTGGAACAACCCTGAGGCATGTGTTTCATAGAAGCCCCCAGCATTGCCCCAGTTGGAATAAGCTGGGTTCCCCACAGTGGTTGCTGGCTTGATAACCCCTTTATTGGCTGCCTTCCCTTCCTTGTCTCACTTTCCCATTCCTCTGTCAACGTTTCCTTCACCTCCAAACTACTTGCATTTGAAACTTTGTATCAGGATCTACTTCTGGTAGAACCCCAAGAAGGACAACACTCTTCCCTATGTTATAGATACCAATTTACTTATCTATCTCTCTTGTAAGATTCCTGAAGACAGGGAAAGCATGACCTTTTTGTTTTTTCTATCTCTTTTCTAGACACAGGTCCTTGTATATAGAAGAAACTAAAGAGATATTTCTTGCATTGAGTCAAAATAGGGATAATGGTCAATTTTTAAGTTTATACCAGTGTACAGCCACACAATTTTACTCTTTCTGGAAGGAGTCATGACATATGATTAATAATGGCTATTTTCAATGGTAAGGACTGGAATTATGTGGTTGTTTTCTAACTTTTGCCCACATATTGTTATTACTTTTTAAAACATCAACCATCCAGGAGGTTGTGGTCCATTATGGGCACACACTACTGAATGATGCAGTTATTCTGGGCCATTCAGGGTTGAATGACCTACCAAGGACAAAGCTCTTCTATGAAACACCTCATGAGGAGTGCTAAGGACAGCCAAAGGGATCTGATTGACTTTTGCAGTGGTCTCCTTCACCCTGGACCCCCAGCCTGAATCCATGCCTGAGTGGAGTAATTCACTTCCTGGCCCTTTCCTTGTCCCCCAGGATGGGCTCCCTACCCTTAGGAACAGTTTCCATATGAGTGGTTTTTTGCTTGTTTTATTCTTGAGGTTTTTGGTTTTGAATATAGGCCCAAGGTCTCTGGCCAGTGGGTATAATTTCAATGGGTTTGATGGATAATGACAAATAAAAAGAATGGTGAGTGTTATGTAACAGCTGGCAGGCTCTGAATGCTTTTGGCTGTGATTCTGGAAAAACATGAGATAGAGATGTGGTTGACATACAGAAACAGTCTGAGTGGAACCCTCCTAACATTTTTGGATCAATATTGCAGCAGGAGATTGAAGTAAGAGGCACCCCAGTCCCAGGCTCCCTGCCTCTATCACAGGTCCTAAAGAAATTCCCAGACTTTAGACATTCTTGCATGTTTCTGGCAAGACATCCACTCTTCCCTATCCATTAACACTGTCTCAGTGGCAGTATCTTCCTTGAGATCCTCTGGACTAACCTCATTCTGCATAACTCAGTTACCACTAGATACCCAAGGTTCCCTGGTCATTCCTTATCCTCCAGATTCTCATTTCTGAAAGATCTATATATCTCTTTCATTGACCCCATCTCTCATCCTTCCCCAACTCTCAAAACTATTCCTCGGTGCCTCTGGAACTCAACAATGAATAGTCAGGAAATCCCCTTCTTCCCAATGTGTCTTTCACCTTCTTGTTCTAACTGGCTGTCCCCTAAGGACACTGTTCCCTCTGCAGTCTTCCATAAGGTTGCTTTCTCTTCTCTCATCTCTGGAACCACAGGACCTGGAACAGGATAGAGGTTCTCTTTGTTTCTTTATTGCTGGTCTCAAAGCATTGTCCCACCTTCCTCCATCAAAATGACCATCTTTGAAACTCGTAACATCGGACTGTATCATCTGCCACTTTCATGTTGGCAACTATCTACTCACTCCAGCATCACTTCCTCTCTTCCTGGCTCACTGTCACTTTCTCCATCACTATGCCCATTGTATTCTTGGTGCTTTCAATATCCATATAGATGAATCTTCCAGTACACTGTCTGTTCATCTTCTTGACCTCCGCTCCTCCAAACATCTCATACTCCATCCTAGCTCAGCCATTCACTCACATAGTCATACCAGGTGACCCTGTCCTTACCAAGAGTTGTATCCCCTCCAGAATCTTAATTCCAAGCCTCCCAATATCTGACCACTACTTCTTATCTTGTTTATTTTATTTGTATGTACCTATGTCTTCTTTCTTCACCCTATTTCCTTGCCTCCTCTCCAGAAGTAACCACTATCCCTAATTTTGTGCTTTTAATTCCCCTAATTTTTAAAATGACTTCATTATATATGTATGTATTCTTAAACAGTATGTTGTTTAGTCATTTTTTTGAACTTTATGAAAATGATAGACTGCAGGTAGTCTATTGGAATTTGCTCTCTTCCACAGTATTCTATAAATAAGATGTCTCCATGTTGTTGGGCATTGCTATAGTTTGGTATAACTGCTGTATAATATTTCGAGGTGTGAATTTACAAAATTTATTCATTCATTTCTTCCATGGCTGTTTCCAGCTTTTTTATATCATGAATTCTGCTGCTATAAATAACGTGTACATGTTTTCTGGTGCATATTTGCAAGAATTTTTCTAGGAGCAGAACTGTTGGGTCAAAGAGCATAAGAATGTTCAACTTTACCAGATGATGTTTTGTTTCCTAAAGAAATTGTGCATAACTTCCTATTATTCCAGGTCACTTCCACTAAGTTCTGATGTTAAAAACTCTCTGCCATCCCTAGGACCTATAACCATTGAACACATCTTTTTACTTTCTTCAGTTTCCTACTTACCCAGCCTATAGTCCGCGATCTGTCATAATATTCATTCCTTTGCCTCAGATCCTTTGCCTCTTTCTTTATCATGCTCATCTGGCAAAGCCCTAGTTCTGCCTACAGCCAAACCTCTGCTGGCTCTGTACCTGCACCCACTCAAGAGACCGTGGCTGCAGAGGGTGACACGGCCAGGCTGACTGTTCTCACTTTACATTCATGACTGCTTACTGCAGCTTGTATGATACCTGTCAAACATATTATGCTTCCCTGGTCTATTAACTCTCCCACGCTTCTATTTTATACCTTCTTATCTCTCCTCAAACATCTATTACCTCTTGCTGCACCCTCACTCCCAGCTGATGACCTTGCTCCCTTCCTCACTGAGAAGATAGAAGCAAGCAGAAAAGAAATGCCATTGGCTTCCACTTCTGCACTGACATCCCCACTTTGATCTATGTTGGTTGTATTATCTATTGCTATGTAACAAATTACCCCAGATCTTAGTGGCTTGAACAATGTCATTTATTATCTCATAGTTTCTGTGCATAAGAAACCCTGGCACAGCTTAGCTGGGTCCTCTGGCTTTGGGGCTCCTAGCATCTTCCTTTCATAGCTGAGTGCCTTGATCAGTAATTGTGCCCTGGCCCTCGAGGGAGAGTACTTACTATACTTATTATTAATAATGAGCTGGATGAGATAGGCCACACTTGTTCTCATCCTCCTATAGAACACACACTGGGTAAAATAGAATTTATGCTATTAGTAGATTATAAAGCTTTCTAAAATTAAACTACTTTTTTCTTAAATGTCTTTATGGTATTGGAATAGCGTTATAACATATATCTGGAAAAAGAGAAAGTGTCTCACCTAAGGCCAGAATAATTTGCAGATGGATCAATGATTTAACTGTAAAGAAAAGAAAGTATAAAGAACCAAAAAAAAGTAGAAAATAAATTTTCTTATCATCTGACAATAGGAAAGACTTTTCCAAGTAAGGTACAAACCTCAGAACTCATATAAAAATGTGGATAAATTTGATTCTATAATAATAAAAAATATCTACGTGGTGGGAAAAATATGAAATGACAAATTACAAACTAGGAAAATATCTTCATACATAGACAAAGGATACATATATATAATTGAAAAAGATATATGTATTTATATATGTGTATATGTATATAAACGTATTTATATATTAAAAGGGTATATGTGTATTGCATTCTCCATTGCTATATAACAAATTACCCCAAAACAGAGTTGCTTAAACAATATCATTTATTATCTCATGGTTTCTGTGGGTCAGGAATCTGGGCTCAGTTTAGGGAACACAATATTTACTGTATATATGTGTGTGTGTGTGTGTGTGTGTGTGTGTGTGTGTGTATAAAACATTTTTAAAAGCCTAACAAATCAATATCTAAAAGGTCAATACCTTAATGAAAAAGGCAAAGGATATAAACAGACAATTGGGGAGATGATCAAATTAATTCAATTAGAGAAATGCAAATTACATCTATAATGAATATACTTATTTTGTATTAGACACCATGCTTTACATATATTATATATAAACATTTATATTATATATAATATATTTAACTCATTTAATCCTCTCAATGAGCCTATGAGGTAGGTGCTATTATTATCCTCATACTGTAAATGAAGAAACTGAGACTCAGAATGGTTAACCAGTTTGTCTAGGACAACTGAAAAGTAGCAGAACCACTGTGTCTCTTACCTATTTGCATATGCCGGGAATAATATAAGTATAAGGATATTTACTGCAGAGCCTGGCACAAAGCAAGCACTGGGTAAGTGTTAGCTAAATAAGCAAATAAGTGCTGTTTAAAACAGCAAAGATTGGAAACAATCTACATGCCCCTAATAGGAAACTGACTAAATATAATATGGTCCAGTTCAAAGAATGAGGCAGTGAGGATACTGTTATGAAATGATCACCAAAATTAAAGCTAAGTGAGAAAAGCAAGATGCAGAAAGGTGTGTATAGCATGCATATCTACTGCATAATATAAGGGACATGTTTGTAAATGCATGGTCTATCTCTGGAGTTATTCACAAGGAGGGTTGCCTCCAGAGAGAACTAGAGGTGGGGTGACAGAGGAGGAACGCAGAATACTTCTCAATGCATCCCCACTCCCTCTTTTTGTGCTTTCCTGTGTGCACCTGTTACCTATTCAAAAGAATGAAAAATTAAAAGTGAAATAGTGATAATTTAAGAACTAAAATAAAATAGTCTTTAAACAACAGAATAAAAACATATAGTATTACACAGTGAGCTGGAACTTACTGTCTGTATTTAAACGAGCATGGAGGATTGGTTTTATCTGCAAAACTAGACATAGTCCAAGGATGTTAATACAGCAGGGAAGCCTGATATTCTAGACCCACCTCTTACTTTTGACTTTGACTGCTGAGGCCTGAGGCAAGTGAATTAAGCCAGTCAAATCTGGAAAACAGTACTTAACAATCAAGTTCACTTCTGCATTGTGAAAACCAATAACTTGATGTTGGTGAGATGCTTTGAGGGTGTAACATTCCAGGGGTGCGAGGCAGAGCCTGTTGGGACCTGTGTGCTGCCATGGGAACTGAGATTCCAGAGTCTAGGCTTTGAGGAGACTTTCAATCACTATTTAGTTAAACAAATGTTTTTTAAAATGCCAGCGCTTCCAAGTGTTTCTTAAATGTGTGTGCCCAGAAAATTGGCCTATTTTAGTTGAGTTTTCTGATTCCTGTATTACTTTTCTACAATACTGCCAGTGTAAGTAAATTTTGAATGTCATGATTTCAGGAAAATGGGTTCTTTTCAGGGAAGGGAAGTGAGGCTTAAGATCTATCATAGTGTACTGTTCAGTAAGGAAATGATAAACCCTTTGGAAAATTACAGTGAGTTAGAGACTAATGTTGGTTTTCAAACAATATGTATTAAATTAGTCTGTAGAAATATAACACGCCCAAAGAGAAATATATAGTATAAGAAAAGAAGACGAAGGAAATGAGGATGTTGGTAGATCATTCTCCATGGGTGTCTCGCATTTCTGCAAGCAATGCATTAACTGTCCTTTATTCTGGAGTATCTTTTTAAAGTATGTTTATATCATTAACAGCATGGAAGATATAGTTGTCCTCCAGAGCAAATGGCAGGTTTGCTTGCTGCACTTTGTATCAAAGAACCAAGCTCTCTATGTGCCGAATTCCTCTCCTGTAATGCAACACATTGCACTTTCCATAACACCCTGTGTAACTGGGGCTTGATGAACTGATGCAAATATGTTGATACTCTGGCTACTGCTATTGCTGTGAGAAATAAACTATACTTTGTCTCTGACCCACGAGTCTCATATCTTCTACCGACATCCAGTAAACTCTGGCTGGATGACTTCTTAACTTGCAAGTGGAGTAAAACCATAAACCCTTCATACTCTTGAGAGAGAAGTGTTCTCCAGATCACTACTGTACAATAGAAATGTAATGTAAGCCACTCAGGTGAGCCAGAAACGTAGTTTAAAATTTTATAGACACCGCATTAAAAAGCTAAAAGAACCAGGTGAAATTAACTTGAATAATATATTTTATTTAACCCAATACAGCCCAAATATTACCATCTCAATATGCAATTGATATGAAAATTATTAATGAGTTGTTTTACATTCTTTCTTTGTATGAAGTCTTCAAGACCTGGGGTGTGTTTTACACGTATAGCGTCTCAATTCGGACTAACCACACTTCAAGTGTTCAATAGCCATTGAGTGGCTTCCATTTTGGACCGTGCAATTCTGGACTATAAAATGCAGTAAAATGAAAATAAAAGGCTTCAAGACTGGAATAGATTTTCCCTTAAAAAAATTAAGTTCAGAATATCAGTGATATCGCTCATTGGGCTTGTCACTCCAGAGACTCTGAGCCATGTCCTGCAAGTTCCAACATTTGTCTGACCAGGGAATCCTTCGTGCGTTATTTATTCCTCCTGTGCCTTTTAAGGTACATTTGGGATTGCTGGTTCTTCTGCAGCTGCCTGTAATAAGATAGGAATGTAGGATAAGAGTCACTAAAGACAAATTTGATACCAATCCATCAAGCCATGCCCTGTCCTCATGTTTCCAGAAACTGAAATGTAGATGTGCCTTAACTTTCCCTTCTGGTTTTCTCCTTTGAGAAGTTTATTTACCCAGCTGGGGGAGGTGAGGGGGAGAAAATCCTAACCTTAGCTTGTATTATATTAATATTTAAATAGGAGATTGGGTACTCAGCCAACTTTTAGGAGGGAAAAATGAGTGATTTCAGCCAGGCACTTGTTGCCTACCTTTCCTATCTTCCCTGCCTGGTGCAAGGGTTGCCATGTGATCACATGGGCAGCAGTGGGGTGTTGACAAAGGAAGAGAACCCTGAATGTCAGATGCAACATGATGAATGTAATGATCTGTACTTACTAGGTATTTTTTTCTAAACAGTGTTCTTCATGCTTCAGAATCCTGCATGGGTTTGATTATGGTAAAATAAAGTAAATAATTGCCAAACCTTTTGGACCTATCACTCATCATTTGGGGCTGAGGAGATATATCCCAAATAACAACCAGGTTTAAAAACAAGACATGGGAGTTTACAGGAATCATGCACACTCTTCCTCATATATCCTCAGATCTTCCATATATGGCAAAATAGTAGAATGTTGAAAGAATTTCTTTGAATCCTCTAACCTCACAAAATTCAAGGACTCTTGGATAAAAATATTACAAGATTTCATCTAAAATATCTACAGCCGAATCTTTTTTGAGACAAGTTCTGCACAGAGAAAAGTCACTTCAGTTTACTAAATAAATCTCTTTGTAAAGGTCCCATAACATTGAGAGTGGATGAGTTAAATAATGACATGTTATGGCTAAATGTGGTCAGGCACCCTGGATAGTAAAGATCCCAGACCCTAGACATCTCAGGGCCACGGCATGGGTCTGTGGAAGACAATCCTGCCTCCCAGTCTGAACATGGGGGCGGATTCCCCTCCACAGAGTTCTTCAGACAACCCATGACCTGGTGTTGTCCATGTCATTCTGTTCCATTTCACGAAGCTGGCATTTTGTCTGAAACCTTCACGGAGGTCCTGCTCCTCCCACATACTTCTACTCAGGAATTGCTGTCGAGTCCCCTCAGTGACGTTCTGTGTCCTTCCCTTTTATCAAGCACCCTGACTTCCCAACCCTCTCCCCAAGATTCTCCCTATCTCTTCTGCTGTTGTATGTCCCAATAGCCCCAGTTTGGGTTTCACACCTAGGCTTTGAGCAAATCTTTCCCTGCTTTTGGACCTATCACACATCTTGGAATCTGGCCCCTTCCAGACTCAGCTTGTTGTACTTATTGCTGTGTTTGGCTTTGGTTTCTGCATCTTTGGGTAAGAGGCACCTCACCCTGTACCCAGTTGGGTGCTCTTTTTGGCAGCCATTAACTTTGCTGGCTGTCATTCGCTCCTTGTGTTACATCATCTTTCTCTCTCTTTCCTTTCCTCTCTTCTCTGCCTCCTTTTTTCCCTCTCCTCTCCCTTCATTCAAAAGACAGTGTAATCAGGGAGACCAGCTCTGTGCTTTGTGAGGGGTGGGATAGGGAGGGTGGGAGGGAGATGCAAGAGGGAAGAGATATGGGAACATATGTATATGTATAGCTGATTCACTTTGTTATAAAGCAGAAACTAACACACCATTGTAAAGCAATTATACTCCAATAAAGATGCTAAAAAAAAAAAGACTGTGTAATACGGTAAAAAGCCTATGGAATTTGGAGTTATCAAAAACAGTGTTGGATTCCAAGATGCCACCTTGCTGTGTAACCTTTCTGTGTAACCTTGGCAATTAATCATATCTGAGCTTGGTTCTTCATCTCTAAATTGGGAATGATAACAATTAGTGCTTAGCTATAAGTTTCTTATGAGGGTAAGAAGATGTGTGAGGGCCAGTGTGCAAGAGCCAGGCATAAACTAACACACGAGCATGGCATGTTTGAAAGACAATGAGCTGAGTGTTCTAAACTCAATTAACTTTTTGTTTGCCTGACTCTTTTTGCTTGAATTGTATTTTTTTTAAACACAGATCTTATAACTCCTGCTATATTACATTACAAAATCTTTGACATGATATGCTTTATCTTTTGTATTCGTTTCAGTAGTGCTTTGACCATTACAGTCAAGTATTTCTTGGCTTGGGTGGAGCAGAGATTTCCCAAAGGAGGGCCTCAAATATTGGGAACATTTTTAGGCTTTTGAACAGGAAATGCACATATGAAAGTGGGTTGTAGGGAAGCCTGATCTCCAGTGTAACAGAACTGCCTGGAAGCAGGGAGGCTAGGAGTTGGAACATTTGACAGTTGTGAGGCCCTACCTCCTGTTGGCTGTGAGGTTTTGGACAAACTGTTTAGCTTTTCAGCTTCAGTTTCCTTCTCAGTATATTAGGGATAAAATAGTATCTACCCCATAGCATTGATAGGAGGATGCACTAGGAAATCCATGATACTCGATTATCAAGGTATCTGGCATGTAGGATTTGCTCAACACACATTAAGTATGATGGTTTTAGTGTTTGCTTCAAACACCTCCTGAAGCTGTTCTCAACCCAGAGCGACCCTACTAAAATGTCAATCAGATCATGTCACTCTGCCGCTCAGAAACACTTCCATTCAGTGTGAAAGTCAAGATCCTTGCAGAAGCCTACCCAGATGCACTAATGCTTTTTCCTGCTTTACTTCCTTTTTCTCTTTGCATGTAAGACCTCTTTAAAAAACAGTTAATTTTCTTATTCGGTGTGCATACTGATTATTATCTGTCTCTCCCTACTAGGCTGTAAACTCCATGAGGGAGGTCTATTCTGTTAGCTCGATGTCCTAGAATGGTGCCTGGCCATAGTAGGTGCCATTTGTTGAACAAACGAATGAATGAATGAGTGAATGCATTTCCCATACCAAGATGGCCTCTACCTCTTCAAAGTTCCTACATCACTTTGATGGCTATTTTCTTATGCTACTTATTATAGTCTAAATTATGGTCTACTATTTTGGGGTCTGCCTTAGTACCTTAACCAAAGTGTCAGCTCCCTGAGCGGCAGCGGTGTCCTATTGCCTTCTTGTCTCCCCCCCGCAAGCCTAGCGCACGGGGTCACAAATAGTGCTTCTATTGGGAGAAACAAAACTCCGGAATCTAGACCATGTTCTCTGACTTATCACTCCTCTCACACCATTTCTTTACTCATATTAAACTTTAGTACCAAAATTAATTTGTTAAAGATTGGGCCTTTAAAAGTCGAATGAATTTAATAAATGCCACTTACTAAAATCCATTAATAAATGGGGCTATTTAATTTCTGAACACAATACTTGATATCTTCTCAGTAGGAGAAACAAACTCACGCCGTGACCCTCTTTAATGTGGTGGCCCGCAGCAGCAGAGCGACAATCTCCCAGGCCCACGGCACAGTGGATTTGGTGGCAGAAGCGGCTTGGCGGTGGCCTCCCTCTGGGCCTGTCCATCTTGCCTTCACGTGGCTGCATCGAACAGCAAAGGGAATCTGCTTCTTCCCCTGCTCGTCTTCCCTGGACCTCCCCAGTGCCACCCAGTGTAAAACAGTCTGGCTTTAGGGCAGAAGCCTAAGAAAAGGAAAAGAGCCACTTAGGAAAAGAAGCAGAAAAATACAATTCTCTCTCTCTCTCTGGGTTTTTTTTTTTTTTTTTTTTTTTATGTAGGGAATCACGAAAATGTGCTTAAATTGGCATTTGTATTATTTGATTTCAATACTAAACTTCCTTAGCTCTTAGCCCAACTCGTGTTCCCGGTAACTGATGGTTATTAAAATTGAGGTTTGGGAATGTCATTTTGGCTTAGGTAAATCGGAGAAAGAAATTCCTGAACTGGGCTCGCCGCACTGAGTGCATGCAGAGGCCCTACGTCCGCCTCTGCGGCATGGAAGGAAGGACAGGAGACCCCTCTCGCATCTGGGACTCAGGCACCGTGCGCATCCCCGGGTCCTCCCGGAAGGCGAGTGTGCGAGCGGCGTTCATTCAGCTGCTGCCTCATCACTCTCTCAGCAATGAATCCCTGTCACTCTTATTTGATGATTCTTTTTAAAAAGCTTGAGCTCTCCTCAGGACCCCGGATGACACAAGGAGGTCTGCATGCTTCCCTTTGCCCGTCGGGGGTCATGCTCAGGCTCACTCTTGGAGCAATATCCGTTTCCCAGGCTGCGGGGCATGACTACTGGCCAGAGGGCTGCAGGCTTCAAAGGCCCGGATGAGCCCCTGTGGCAGGTCAGTCCCCGGAAGTGCCTCTGATGTGAACAGACACCTGGACAAACACAAAGGATGCAGCGTAATTCTTTATTCCTGTTACACATTCCCCTGAGCGAAATTTGCCTGAACTACCTTCTCAGGCTTCCCAGCATAAAGAGGCTTTTGTGCGGTTGGGGGTTGGTGAATCCAGAGTGCCTGCTGGATTAGAAACTTCTCCCAGCTAGCTCTTTCGTCTTCAGATACTCAGCCCGCCAGTGCATCTGGACTTTGCCGTGTCCAGCAAGGGTGGGCACCTCCGTGGTCCCTTAATCCCTTGCCCAGTCACAGATAACCGTACTTGTCATGAAAGATTTTCAGCCAAGCACCCATCTACTCATCTTTCACAGAACGTGTACGGATAGTTGTTTGGCACTGGGCTCAGGACCTGATCCCACAGGAACACAACAAACACTTGTCAAATGAATAAATGAGATACTGAATAAACCCTAGATCACAGCTATATCTTTAGGAGTGGAACCATTTGTCTTAGTTTGGATTCCCCACAAAGCAGGCTGAAACACGGAGTTGAGTAAAAATAGTTCCTTTGGGAGGTGATCCCAGGAAACACCAATGAGAGAAATACCGTATGATATCACTTATATCTGGCATCTAAAAAATGCAACTATCTAGTGAATATAGCAAAAAAAGATGGAGACTCACAGATATAGAGAGCAAACTAGTGGTTACCAGTGGGGAGAGGGAAGGGGGAGGGGCAAGGTAGGGGGAGGGGAGTAGTAAGTATAAACTCTTAGGTATAAAATAAGCTACAAGGATATATTGTACAACATGGGAATATGGCCAATATTTTATAATAACTATAAATGGAGTATAACCTTTAAAAATTGGGACTCGATATATTGTACACCCGCAACATATAATACTGTACATCAACTATATTTCAATTAAAAAAAAAACAAAGCAAGAGGATAAGGCAGTGGGGCAGGTAGGGGAAAGCAGCCAGTAGAGGATGCCTCATTTAGCAAATTACCACTGTGGGCAGTGGGCGCGTAGCCCTGCTGGGAAGCTGGAGGAGCCGGGGATGGACACCCCCAAGAGTAACCCCACCTGAAGGGTGAAGGAGAGGGAACACGCGGGTATTATCCACTTGCTCCCATCAGGCATTGGCGAAGGACAGCTCCAAGGGCGTCATCAGTTCCAGCTGCTGAGAGTTGCTGGGCCGAAGAAAAGCTTGAGCCAAAGGTGTGCACTGGCCGTGGAGAGTCAGACTGGTGGGCGCACAAACGGTAGAGGGCACTTGCAACACCATTACATCCTCTGGTTTCCATTCCCTCCATTTCCTCTCTACAATTAGCCGTCATGAGGACACGGAGGGTCACTGGCTCCTTCAGCCCCAGGAATCGAGGAAGTTGCAGAGACTGCAGCCTCACAGACCAAGTAGTCTCCCCTGTCTTGTTACTGTGACATTAGCTGTGTGGCTAACCAGGATATGCATTTCAGCAAACCACACACTAATCCTGCAGTGCATTACATTGCCTGTGATGCTCTTGGCTTTCATTTCCAAATCTCAGTATCAGTCTTAGGACTCATAGGATTGAGGAAACAAGGCTTGCATTTCAAACAGAAGGGGGTGGGGAGTTCAAAAACCAGTAGTCATGATCCAGAGGGGTTGAACATATTTAATGGTATCATCGCGTGATTTCTCCCCAAACTTGGCGTACTAGATCCATGACGGACCTTAGGTATTATGGTTTCATTCAATGAGCTCATTTTACAGATGTTGAGACCGGGGACCAGAGGAGTGAAATGATGTATCCAACGTCACAGAGCTGGTTCCAGTCAGGACAGCAGGCCTCCTAGTTCCCGTGTCTGTGCCCCTGGCCGCGCTGCTGCCCACACTACCCATCCCCAGGGGCTCAGGAAAGTGACCCGCAGGAGCTATTGGCACAACTGGTTAAAGAGCACTGGACCAGGGCTTCCCTGGTGGCGCACCCCCCCTGCCGAGGCAGGGGACACGGGTTCGTGCCCCGGTCCGGAAAGATCCCACATGCCACGGAGTGGCTGGGCCTGTGAGCCATGGCCGCTGAACCTGTGCGTCCGGAGCCTGTGCTCCGCAGAGGGAGAGGCCACAACAGTGAGAGGCCCGCGCACCACAAAAAGAAAAGAGCACTGGACCAGCACCGGCTGGGAGTACAGGGTAAACAGGGTGGAGAGCGGAGGGGCGGGGCCAGAAAGGAGCGTAATGGGAGTCAACAATTATTAAATACCTGCTATGTGCCAAACGCCACGCTCTGAGGCTTAGAGGTATCTCGTTACTCTTCACAAAATCTCTGGAAGGTGGATGTCATAGCACAGTTAGAATCTATACAACTCAAACTTTATCCCTCCAAAGTCCTTTCTTGATTTTGTTTTAAATCACCAATCTCATCTTGTTCTGGAATTTCATTCCCACTCA